>NC_083763.1:75612454-75677454 GCF_963514075.1 Conger conger | reverse complement strand
CACATTACAACAGGGGTATGCAGAAGAGAATCTCTGAACACACAACACATCATAACTCTAAGTAGATAGGCTACAGCAGTAGAAGTCTAAAAACTTAGTCTAATAAATACCTAATAAAGTGCTCACTGAGTGAAGGCTACAACATAATGATGCGATTTTTAAAAAATCACGGAAATCCCACTGTTTCCAGTTTACTCAGTTCCTCTCCCATTATAGCACTATCAGAGCTGCCAGGCAAGAGCTCCAGTCCTTACCTGTTTCTCAGTCCTTTCTGCTGCAGCTGAGACTGTATCATGGCCTCTGTGTTCATCCATTGTACACAGATAACAGATACACTGCTGATCAGTACGACAATAAATCTCCAACAGTTTTTTATGCTGACGGCAAATATTGTCCTGCAGGTGTCCAGAAGCATGGATGACATTGTGTGTGTTTCCTGGGTGAAGCTCATTGTGAAGTTTGAGGTGAGTTTCACAGTAAGAGGCCAGACACACCAGGCAGGACTTGATGGCTTTGCGCTTTCTCCCAGTGCAGATATCACATGCCACGTCTCCAGGTCCAGCGTAACAGTGAGCAGGGGGAGCAGTTTGGAGTCCTGTCTTCTTCAGTTTCTCCACCACTTCAGTCAGCATGTTGTTTCTGCCCAGAACAGGCCTTGGGGTGAAGGTCTGTCTGCACTGGGGACAGCTGTAGACACCAGTATGATCATCCTGATCCCAGTAGACCTTAATACAGCCCATACAGTAACTGTGTCCACAGTGAATAGTCACTGGATCCCTCAGTAGATCCAGACAGATCGAACAACTCAACTGGTCCTGATCCAGTAAACCTCCACCTTCAGCCATTTCACTGCTCACACTGACACAGACTAGTTTCTCTGAAACTGCGTGACAGAGAGTGGGAGGGACTCCCTGGTTCTGCCCACAGCTCAGGAGGTGTGGCGTTGAACTGAGGCCAGGCTGAAGAGAAAAACTTGCAGAGTGGAGATTTACTCATAAATATCACACAAACAGAAGCCTGCATGTGATGAGTGTTTGGTCACTAACCTGGAAACAGAGCTGCAGTTGGGTTAAAGGGCACGTTTCAAGTCAAACTACATTAAACAGTGTTTAGCAATATTGCTGCGACTTAAACATGTTTAAGCAACCTTAACAGAACACAGTCCGTCCTCAGAAAGGACTATGAACACCTTCTGGAGTTCTGGGAGCTCAGGTTCACAACACCTTTAGCAGATTTTCAGCTATTATTATTCCTATATCGCGATAGAAATAGCGTGACAGTCGAACTCCAGGGCCATGGTTTCGCTCTGAACAAACAATGCGGTTGTTTATTTATCATTGTTGATGGCTGGTATGAATGGCCGATTTTATTTTTAATTTTCTAAATCGGACAACATGCACAGCTGGGAGTTTATTCACGAACGAGCTGGGAAGTAGTCGGAACATTTCCCGGAACAGAGGCTGGTTGAGAGGCGTGTTTGTTACAAGGTTTTTTTTTTTTTGCCTACTCAGACAGGACACATATTATAACCCGCTGTCCGGTCGTGACCATCAAATTATTTTAAAACCTGGAACCCGTCAACACTTTAACTGTTTCCAAACATTTCGGTATTCAAGACCGGAAAGCATCGAACCGGGGAAATTAAGAGTCTCACTGAGACAACCCAAGCCATATAAGGGATGCCATTATTCTATTCAACAACACAACGGAACATATTTGTCAGGGACTGTGCACATTAACCAACATTTTCATTTACTCAAAAGTAAATGTGCCGGAGTCAGCAAATTACATCATTTTCATCCGTAGCCTCAGCTGGGCAGGTTATGACAAATGAATGGCGTAATGTCATGAATACAGTCCATTAAAAAAATACTAGGCTACATACAATCCACAAATATATTACAAATATTACAGCAATATGCTACGCTAGGCTACTCATGATGGCAATTTCTGTGACATCTGTACAGAGGCCCAAGTGCAGAGCAAGGGATAATCAGAATTGTTGTTTAGTTCAGTCCAATAACCAAGCCAGGTATTCCAATCAACAAAATGCCAAAGCGAGTAGCAAAATTATGGTGAGAAAACAATCCAAGGTCAAAAATCCAAAATCCACAAAAGTCCGATGTAATGTTTCTTTACATTACATTACATTACTGGCATTTTGTCAGACGCACTTATCCAGAGCGACGTACAGTTGATTAGACTAAGCAGGAGACAATCCTCCCCTGGAACAATGCAGGGTTAAGGGCCTTGCTCAAGGGCCCAACGGCTGTGCAGATCCAATTGTGGCTAAACCTGGGTTAGAACCACCGACCTTGCGTGTCCCAGTCAGGTACCTTAACCACTACGCTACAGACCCAGTCAGTTTCCCATTCGTGATCCCCTGTTATGTCTGCGTCTGAATGTTTACCAGCCGAGTCACTCCCCTGTCTGCGCGTCCCACTATTCGGGTGTTTACGGTCGTTTTCGGGATTTCGTCTTACAGACACAAACTCACACACTCACACACTGTCTTGCAGACACAAACTCAAACACACCCTCATATGAATGTAATCACATCTATGTTCACACCTCCTGCTCCACTCTACACCTCCTCTATCTGCACCTCCCGCTCCAATCTACACCTCTATCTGCACCTCCTGTTCCACTATACTCCTCTATCTGCACCTCCTGCACCACTCTAAACCTCCTCTATCTGCACCTCCTGCTCCACTCTACACGTCCTCTATCTGCACCTCCTGCTCCACTCTACACCTCCTCTATCTGCACCTCCTGTTCCACTATACTCCTCTATCTGTACCTCCTGCTCCACTCTACACCTCTATCTGCACCTCCTGCTCCACTCTAAACCTCCTCTATCTGCACCTCCTGCTCCACTCTACACCTCCTCTATCAGCACCTCCTGAGTAGTCTGCTGTTTTTAATTTGGTTTAAGCCCCATCAGCCTGGATGACTGCCCACTGTATGGCATTGTACATAAGTGTGCCTCTCTGCAGACCCCCAAAAGGGAACAGACTGTGTTGACCATGTTGACACAGGGTCAGCAAGGTTTGATGAAAAGACAGTGCTTGTAAATACAGGACTATTGCTCCCATTATTGAGCTGCCTCTGCACAATTCTGCCACCTCAGTGGAATGCTCCCAGAACTGATGAGTTGAAATAGCACTGTATAAACCATGGGTTTTCCACATACAGTGTTTGGTGTCTTTAGATAGCTAATGATGTGGGAAATAGTTTGGTGTCATTGGTGGTGTAGTACATTGGTTGCTGAATAAAGACCTTGTAGGAATAAACCACAGGTAATGCAAGTTACCTGTGAGTAAGCGGCATTCAGTTGTGCTACAAGGGTTAATCAGATTTGTTAGTCATACAGAGATCAGCAGGGCCATTGTTGTTACCGCCATCTTGTGACTCTTTATTTGATGATTTGTTGTTTTTCCTGTAAACCCTGGGTATATAGAGGGAAAAGTGGAATAGTTTGAGGAGACTCGTTAATATGATCTCCTGCACACCATTTGCGTATAGCCATTCATATTACACCTTGTAATTCTTGTAACACATTGTCATTCTATTTCTGCAATGCACATTGTTGAATAGATTGTATTAATTTGAACCAACATCCTCTTGACTCACACCACTAAAAACGTAGTAGTTTAGAGTCCTAACAGATATAGACAACCAAGGATACCTGCACCCCATAGTCCCTCGCCTATACACCAGTGCCATCAAAGATACATACTAAGTGCATCATTCTAGGCTATACAGGCCACAGGCACGTCCGCGTCTGTACAAATAGATAGCGATCATATAGAGCCACACTATTGCCGGCCACTTGCAGTTCCTTTTGTTGAACTGTTAGAACAGAGGAGTAGTTGAACTTATCTTTTGGAGTCAGATAAACGAGAACAAAATAAACTTAACCCTGTTCCAGTAGCATTGGTCAGCCTACATGCGTTTCCTTCACACTACTTATGATCTTTAATCGCCAGCTCTGCTCGCATTGTGGTTCCCTCACTACAAGCACCTGGCGGTTGAGCTGCATGTATACACGCCTGCTTTCCGTTCTGGTTCCTCAGTGGTGGAATGACTTGCCTACCACTGTCAGGACAGCAGAATCCCTCCCAATATTTCAACAGACTAAAAACACACCTCTGCAAACTATACCTTAGTCCTCCCTCCTGATCCCCCCCCCCCCCTTCTGATATCCCTCTTGTCTCACCCCCAAAAAAATTAAAATTAGAAAATTAAAAAGAAATTGCAGTTACGATGACTGTCTTTTTGTTTAGAATAGCCCCTCAGGTGTATTTAACTAGTTATGGATTTGATGCTTCAACCTTTGGAAGAACCTATGCAGTGTCAGCCAAATGACTAAAATGTAAAAAATGAAATAAAACACAGCTTCCAAGTGAATATTTTAAACAACATAAGCTAAGGCGGAAAATATTTTCCAGTTTTAGGACTACGCTGTCCAACAAAAAAGAAAGAACTATGGTTAAACATCGCTCCAGCCAACAGAGAAAGTGGGAAATCTTCAGTTTATAAATATCATTTAAAAGACAATTAGGCAACATGTTCAATGAAATGCAACATACATCCTTCGTAATCAACAATTTTATTCTTTGCATGAACAGTCCCTTTAAATTGGTATTTTAGTTATATTATTAGCCAACTACAGCTGTAGAATTATTAGTGTAGATATTGCTGAACAGATTTGAGTTGTAACTAAGAGCAACAGCTGATTTCAGAGGCTTGCGGTTGTAACAGTGGTGCCCACTAGCGGAATGAGTTGACAACATCGATAAGGTATTTCCTAAGAGTGGTCCAGACCAACCTAACAAAAGTACGATGTACATAAGGTGTACTTAGCTAAGAACATTTCGGGAAACACGCAGAAACATTGAGGTAAAGCTTAAAGTATAACTTATGAACGGCGTAGCATTAAGAAGGCTTCGGGAAACGCAGCACCGAACAAATAATGCAATTGTTCATAAATCGTTGTCGGTGGCTCTTTGGGTTGCCCTATTTCGAATTTGCTGCAGCAGAAAGGACTGAGAATCAGGTATGCACTGGCAGCTCTGAAACTGAATATATACTGACCTATACACCAACAAGACCCCTCCGTTCTGCCACTTCGTGCCGTCTGGCGCCTCCCCCTCGCCACACCTGCACTTCACGCTCACGACTGCTGTCTGTCCTGGTCCCACGGTGGTGGAATGACCTCCCGGTGAATGTCAGAACGGCAGAGTCTCTGACCTCCTTCAAGCGCAGACTGAAGACCCATCTCTTCAGGCTACACCTTTCCCTCTCCAACTCACAATCACTGTGATTAGCCTTAGACCGTAATGGCACTTATGTATAGATATCGTTACTTGTATAGGTATTGTTGTTTTTATTGGCTGTTGTTGTATTCTAGCTGCCAACAGTGGTATGCTAGTTTGAAAGTTGATTGTACTCTTCAAGGGTTCTGAATTTCTGTATGTTTACACTAGGATTCGGAACTGTACTGTCCTCTCAGGTCTACTTTTGCACTTGTTCTTGTGATTGATTTGCACTTTGTTGTACGTCGCTCTGGATAAGAGCGTCTGCTAAATGCCACGTAATGTAATGTAATGTAATAATGGGAGAGGAACTGGGTAAAGTGGGAACAGTGGGATTGCTGTGATTTTAAAGTTGCATCTTTGTTATATGTGGTAAACTAAATTAGTATCATTAATTTAAAGCCTAAATCTAAAGTGCTTTATTTATAAGACCAGTACGTTTTAGACAACAACTTGCATGATCTTTAATACATTAATACTCATTTTTGGGGCAGCCTGCAGCCAAGTGGCTAAGGTACATGACTGGGACCCAGAAGGTTGGTGGTTGAAGCCCCAGTGTAGCCACAATTAGATCCGCACAGCCGTTGGGCCCTTGAGCAAGGCCTTTAACCCTGCATCGCTCCAGGGGAGGATTGTCTCCTGCTTAGTCTAATCATCTGCATGTTGCTCTGGATAAGAGCCTCTGCCTGACAAATGCCCTAAATGTAATGTAATGTCATTTTACAGTGAGAACGTCACACCAAAATTCAAACATGGTGATGGTAGTGTGATGGTGTGGGGATGCTTTGTTACCTGGGAAATTTGCCATTGTTGAAGGGGCCACAAATTCTTCTCTGGACCGGAAAATTAGTAAGGAGAAGGTCTGGTCATCTGTCCATGAACTGAAGTGTAATTAAGAAATGTAACAAGAGGCTAATCCAAAATGCAACAGTAATTCCACATCTAAATGACTGAAAAAGAGTCGTAGTGGTGTAGTAGAGCCTGAAAAACAGAACCAGTCCATGTTCAAAAACCTACCAATTTGTAGTATTATTCAAGCAGAAGAGTGGTTAACATTCCTCCACAGCGAAAAGACTGATATCAATATCAAAGTATTTGGTTGCAATTATTGCTGCTATGTTGTGAAATCAATTGTTAAATTGAAGGGGGCAATTACATTTTCACAGGGGTGACATGGACGTTTGATAAGTTTTTTCATTGAAGCAATGAAACAATATACTTTGTCTTAAGAGCTGAAACCATTCAGTGTGATGAATATTCAAACATTGAGGAAATCAGATAGGGGCCAAATACATTTTCACCGCACTGTGTGGACAGTTTGTAGCTGAATAATTGCACAGGAGCATGAGGGTGAGACGGCAGATCATGAGGGGCATTATTTATATGGTTCAAATCGGGACACAGTAGTGATTTGCAATATTTATACAACGCTTTGTTGAAAGGAGGAAGTGTCACTAATGGTTCCAGTGTCTCAATTTTGTTGCACTTCCACACGCTTGTCACAAACCTGCTACAGGCAGTTCAAAAGTGCACTTGTGGTGAGGGCAGGCGGATAAACCACAGATGTCAGCAAGACAGAACTTACACGTCTTGTACACTCTACTTCCTCTGAAGAACCGAAAGGGACAGCCAAGAGCCTATTGGCCAGCCTGTAGCCTAGTGGCTAAGGTGCCTGTAGCCTAGTGGCTGAGGTGAGAGGGGTGCGTGGGGGTTGGACCCAAAATGCAAGACTCAGAAATAATAGTTAAATAAAGTCCCGTTAGGGCTTTATTCGGGACGAGTCCCAGGAGCGTAGTCAACACAAGCAAAGCCCATACACGAAGATCCAGCCAAACAAATATAAAACAAACAAAAAGCATGGTGCCGAGGGAAGAGGCAATCTCGTAGTCGGTAGACGTGCAGGGAGGTCCGGTAGCAGGAGAGCAGTCAGCGGGGCAGATGAACAGGCGGACGGCAGGCAGAGGCGTAGTCGTGGGCGAAGCGGGAGTCGAAACCATGAAACAATCAGCGGGGCAAAAGTACAAAAACGGTAGGCGAGGACGTAGTCAAAAAACAAACAGTGGTCACAAAACAGAAATCAATGGACGATGGCCGATAACAGGCTTGGATCGTAACGTGTAAACAACCAGTAGTAATGCTCAAGAGTTGCGTCGTTAGACTAGAGGCAGACAATTTCGCAGTGAACAGTAGCGCGACTGGGCTATAAATGCGGGTGTAGACAGGTGCAGACAATTAGTTAGAGCGTAGCAAGGAAATGGAAAACAGGTGCGATGGATGACAAGTTAAACAAGGAGATTAGTAATCGTTAGTAATAAACCTATCCTGCCCTAGCATTAGTAAATTAGTAAATGACATGCACGAGAAACGTAAGGTAACATGAACACATGATTAGTTTGTTAGTCTCTACCCAATCCTGATCTAGCGTTAGTAGTTTTAGTAAATAGACAAATGGAAACACTTAGGGAGTGAATGACAGAAAGAGAGAGAGAGAGAGAGAGAGAGAAAAGGCGGAACGCAAGGTTTGCGGAAAAACATGTAAAAGTGTATGCATAACAACGACCAGTAAACGTAACAATAAACATGCATCAAAACATAACACAAAGCGAAACTAAGACGATAATCACTCAACATAACCAGGTAATATAATCGTACGAAAACATAACTAGACATCACAAGAAAATAAATCGTAACGAGACATAACTAAACAACATGACGAACCTAGACAACATAATACATGATAAGACACTACGTGACTAAGACAACATAAATAAACATAAATAAACATAAAACATGGCGAGACAGACCTGAAACGTGACATGAGGTGCCTGTAGCCTTGTGGCTGAGGTGCCAGACTGGGTGAACTTAGGTGTGAAATGTTGCTTCAAGCCCAAGTGTAGCCACAATAAGATATGTGCCACTTTCGGGCCCTTGAACAAGGCCCTTAATACCACATTTCTCCACAGGGGATTGCTTCCTGCTTAGTCTAATCAAGCAACTGCAAGTCACTGTGGTTAAAAGTATCAGCTAAATTAACTGTACTACTTTTATCTTCTTCTTTATCTCTTCACGAACACAACCAGCAAAAGCATACACTCATATTACTCTTCAAAACACAGTTCTACACATCTACCAACACTGGGGTCAGAGAGGACAATTTTCACAGTTCCACACCTGTACCAGCACTGGGGTCAGAAGAGCACATTTACACAGTCCTGAGAGATGCCAAGAAGTGTGTGGAGATTTCTTCTTTGGGGAAATTTTGCGAGGACTGTAATATGCAACATTGGACAGCGGACTCAACATCTCTTCATGTGAAAAAATCTGACCCCGGGAATATGAAGCATTTACTCGGTGCCGTTGTCCAGGTAACCCTTCTTTGTGATACAGTCCACCTGGACGAATTTGACGCACAATGAAAAAATGTTTCATTGGATAAAGCAAAATATGTGGTATATCTAGTTTAACATTTTTTTTTCTATTACAAAAATCCTAAACAATATAGGTGCAACAAATTGAAGTAAAACAATTTACAGTCATCGTGACCAACTATTGTGAAACAATGATATATTAATAAAGTAAAGCAAATACGTGCACGAGGATGCGAGGACAGATTGTGAGGCGTATTGTTTTATACAGTGCAAATAACACCTTGTTTAAAAGAGTAAGTGTCATTGTAACGTTTCCGCTGTTTAAATTCCGTATTTCAATTTCAGACTCGCTCAGAGCTTTCACGCACATCTCCCGTGTCTTGAAATCGTACGCACTTTTCGTGTTGTTTTTTGTGTGTGCTAAATCTTTTTTCATTTTTACTTTTACATTATTATACTCGACTGGCTATGTCTTTTTCTCCTGTCGTGATATAATGTTAAAACCATATTTATCAAAGTCAAATGTAGTTTCACTTTCATGTTCCTTTCCTTTGGAATTTTCCGGTTAGCTAACTAACGGACTGTGCAGGGCTGCGTTCCGGACGGACAAAGGTTGATTCGCTTTCATAAACTGAAAGGTACCGCATCAGATATCCGTTTATATAATTGTGCAATTGTCTGTGGCTGCGGATGGGGCGATTTTTGTATGCTATGCCTCCGCTTATATCGCATTAAGTCATTCGTTGCAGTTGGCTACAGTCGTGAAAAGTTCAGGGTGAACTGTAGGAAAACGTAGAAAAACGGTTTCCATCTTGAAGGCTAGGATTGAGATCATTATTAAGGTATCGTTGATGACCAAGTATCATATAAAAAGTGCTAAATCTAAAACATTTCGGCTACCCCTGGCTTAGTTTTATACATGGCTGTACATATCACTGTAGCTTCCCATGGTGAAATGGTTTAGATTAATTTGCAGTTTGCAGCTACGGCCGGCGCCTAAACAGATACCAGGTCAAAATGTGTCTTCACTTCAGCGACGTATCCTTGGTGAGGGTTGAACGAAGGTGCATGTTCACCCTGTAGATTCGAAGGCTCAGAAGTTGCGGATGCAAAATGTATTTTTTAAATATAATTTAAGGTAAAATAAGTAAGTATGTAAGTAAGTATATCTAACTCTGGAAGCTGCAGCACTCTGGACAGCCAATAGGGGGCAGAGTGGTGGTGGTGTGTCACTCTGAAGTGTGACTCCGGCTCTAACGCAGATACATCTTTATACACAGGTTTTGTCTCTTGGAAACTGTGATGGGTGTAGACGATACCACCGGCAGACCCCTCCAATGGCTTGTCCTTTTTGCCTCGATACTGTAAGTAATTCGCCGCTGTTTCCCACTGCTAATCTCATTACATTTGCATTTGTTCTGTTAGTTTTACAAGATTATCAACTCAGACAAGACTGTTTATCTTTTCTCTCTTGTCCCGCTGTGCTATTATATCGTCTATAGAAGAATACGTGACAAACTGTCTAGTTTTGCTTTCATGGTGAATTAGACAGTTATTTAAATAACGGACAAAGCAGGCCAAACATTTGTTAACAGTCAGAAACTGAACAGTGCTGCGTTACTAATCCCTTTGCAGAAGAGCGGTGTTACTGAGCCTGCAGATTGGGCTATTTTGCAGTGTGCATCTGACTGGGATGCCAAATTGTTCAATATTGTATATGCCGTTGATTACAGCCCCAGCACGCCCTGGAGGTTTGCCACATCTTCCATTGTACCATATAGATATTAAGCCATATGTTTTCTGGCTAACTGCACGAGAGAGTAGGCATTTACATTCACAACTAACTCAGTAAGTAGTTAGTTCCAGTATGAATAAAAGTTACATTACAATATAAAATCTGTACAATGCAGGTGCTGCCACTTGAAAGCTGTCAGTGCTGACGACATGACTTTTGTGGCCAACGCCTCGGATCGGCACGTGGGAGTGTACTACAGCCCCAGGCACCTGACTGTGGACGAGATCGACGTCGTCTTCGGGACCAGAGTTAGCCCCAACAGCATGTACCTGCCCGCGGAAGTCAGGATGGCGATAAAACGAGACCACCGCATCCGATACCTCCGCGTCCCGTCCAAGGACTTCGGCAAGATCCTGGACGAGGGATCCATCTTCGTCACGGTGTTAGTGGAGCCAGTTAAGGGCAGGGATGACGTTGGCATCATCGCCCAGAACTTTTTTATCCCCAGTGACAGATCCTTCATCATCACCCCAAACTACAACATCCAGTTCCAGAGATATGCAGCCAACATTTGGGTGGGTGAGAATGGCATCAACTACAGATAGGAACGACCTTTTGACTGCTCGTCAATAGATCATCTGTTGGGCCCTTGAGCAAGACCCTTAACCCCACATTGTTCCTGGGGGGGATTGTCGTCTGTTTAATCAACTGTAAGTCACTTTGGATACAAGCATCAGCTAAATAACATGTAATGTAATCTAATTAATCTACCTACCTAAACTGTTCATGTCTTGGATTCATTTTAAATTGAAGAACGGCTTATTTTAGAAATAAACAAACAAATAAACTGTAATTCATGAATGCCTGTTGTTGTTGTTGTCAGATCCTTGAAACAGCATTACACTACTGTGCAGGTGGGGCGGGAGGCTCTTGGCGTTTTCAGGTGTTTGCTTCCATTTGAAGGGCAGAGAGCACTGTTGCTGTTTGAATCCCAGGCTTTCTGTTGTGGAATCCCAGTTTGCATGCATTCACCGTGTCCGGCTGGCCCGCCTACAGACCACAGACATGCAGGCGTGTGTGAGTGTGTGTATGAGTAACTGGTGTGTGTGTAGGTATGAGTGTGTGAGTGAGTGGATGATATGTGTGAGTGTGTGTATGAGTAACTGGTGTGTGTGTAGGTATGAGTGTGTGAGTGAGTGGATGATATGTGTGAGAGTGTATGAGTGAATGGTGTGTGTGTAGGTATGAGTGTGTGAGTGAGTGGATGATATGTGTGAGAGTGTGTGTGTGTGTGTGTATGAGCGAATGGTGTGTGTGTAGGTATGAGTGTGTGAGTGGATGGTGTGTGTGTGAGTGTGTATGAGTAACGTGTGTGTGTGTATGTGTGTGTGTAGGTATGAGTGTGTGAGTGGATGGTTTGTGTGTGTGTGTGAGTGGATGGTGTGTGTGTGAGTGTGTGAGTGGATGGTGTGTGTGTATGTGTGTGTGAGTGAGTGGATGGTGTGTGTGTGTGTGTGTGTGTGTGTGTGTGAGTGGATGGTGTGTGAGTGTGTGTTTGAGTGAATGGTGTGTGTGTAGGTATGAGTGCCTGAGTGGATGGTGTGTGTGTGAGTGTGTGTTTGTGTGTGTATGAGTGAATGGTGTGTGTGTAGGTATGAGTGTGTAAATGGATGGTGTGTGTGTGTGTGAGTGGATGGTGTGTGTGTGTGTGTGTAGGTATGAGTGTGTGAGTGGATGGTGTGTGTGTGTGTGTGAGTGAATGGTGTGTGTGTAGGTATGAGTGTGTAAATGGATGGTGTGTGTGTGTGTGAGTGGATGGTGTGTTTGTGTGTGTATGAGTGAATGGTGTGTGTGTAGGTATGAGTGTGTAAATGGATGGTGTGTGTGTGTGAGTGGATGGTGTGTGTGTGTGTGTGTAGGTATGAGTGCCTGAGTGGATGGTGTGTGTGTGAGTGTGTGTGTGTGTGTGAGTGTGTATGAGTAACTGGTGTGTGTGTAGGTATGAGTGTGTAAATGGATGGTGTGTGTGTGTGTGAGTGGATGGTGTGTGTGTAGGTATGAGTGTGTGTGTGTGTGTGTGTGTGTGTGTGAGTGAGTGGATGGTGTGTGTGTGTGTGTGAGTGAGTGGATGGTGTGTGAGCCCTGTGATGGATTGCCGACCTGTCCAGCGTATATTCCTGCCTCTCGCTCAGTGTAAGCTGGGCATTTGCTCCAGTTCTTCCTGAGTGAATGGACTACTCCTGGATCAGTAAGCTAGGCAGCTGTAAACTCTGTCATAGATTAGATCACAATAAATAAATAAAATTCTATCAGGCAGACAAGACTTTCCTTGTGGCAAAGTCAGGTATTAGCCCTCTGAGACATAAGCATGTTTTAGCCAATATTTCCTCCTCTTAGTTTTTAACTCATAACTAGTCTGACTTTCCCTTTTTTTTCAGAGCAGTCTCTGCTGCGTGGACAAACCAGTTGTTGAAAGACCCGAAAAATGTTTTTCAATTCATAGGGACGACGCTATATTTACAGCATACACACAAAAAAAAAACCTCAACCCCAGCACTAGAAATGATAGCGCCCTCTGGTGCTACCTATAATTCCGCTCAAAACGCCAATTTCTCCTTTGGGCTCCATTCATTGTTGACAGCAAAATAAAAATACCTGCACTCACGTTAATTCTGGGCATTATATTAAAAAGAAAAATCACTTTTAATTTGTTCATAATTGCTATTTCAGAATTCACAGGGTTAAGAAATAAAAGTCGTAGTCTGTGCTTTTCTAAAGCGCGTCTGGCTGAAAGTTACAGGAAAGTATATGACTAATATACCATTTACATTGAAATATATTTAAATACATATAAATTCAACATAATTTCGACATGCCATCATTACATGTATTGCATTTATTTGTTTGTAAAATAACGTATTTCTATCCGTTTTAATTTGAACTATAGACTATAAATTTAATGATTACTCAGTTTTAAATCAGTTGCATAAGTTTCACACTGAAGACAGATTAATTATATGTCCAAAATGATATTAAACGATCATAATTAAACTAAAGATTGTGGGATATTTTGGTGATCCTTGAGACCGAAGCTCTATCTCTCTCCGCATTAGCCCAATTACCATTCTTGTTTTGACATTCATCCCAAGTAAAAAGCATGAATATTGATATTATTATTGACATTATAATATAACATTTTTGCTAATGGTACAGCTTATTAGACTAAGTAGGAGACAGAATCTTCGTGGGAAAAAAATAATTTATTTGGAACAACAGCAGAAACACAAGAAAAGTGTTTTTCATTTATTTTCTTTTTTGTACTTTATGATGAAATCCAGATATGTAAATGGGGCTGCATTTACTGACACCTACACCCACCCCACAAGTACAGCTATCAACATAAATGAATGCCGTGTCTTTGGATGAGCTCGTTCTCTGATCACGCACTGCAGGTCGCTGTTCAATAATTGATGGCTATGCCCTACGGTTGCGACGGCTCGTCGCCGACACTCATCAACCCCATTGCAAGTGTGGCTCGGACTTGGAACATCTTGTGTGTCCGTGTTACAGGCGGTGGCACCGGGAAGAAGCCGCGTTTGTGGCCAACGCCTCAAGTGTTCAGACCCCTGCGAGTGTTCTCCAGCACAAACCAGCTGACTCTTGAGTGAGATCGAGGACCAGAGGAAGCCGCTCCGCGTTGGAGGTCATAAGCGCCCATGGAAGCCAAGATGAAACTAGAACGTGACTCCCGCATCCGCTACATGCGCATCCAGAAGAGCGACTTCCGCAGGATCCTGAATGCGGGACCCCTCTATGTCACCGTGTTCGTGGAGCAAAACGACGGCAGCGATGAGTGCCCGAACATCCCCCAGAACTTTTACATGCGCAGTAACTGCTCCTTCATTGTCACCCCAACGCACGCCATCAAGTTCCAGGGCAAGGAATCAACCAGCATGTGGATGGGTGAGAACGGCCTTGACTACAGACCCGGCAAATAAGGAGTTACATTAGGCCGTGCTAATGGGGTTAACGTCTTGGTTTCATTTTAAATTGAAGAACGGCTTAAATGTTTTAGAAACCCTTTTTAAAAAAAAAGTTGTTAACGAATGTTGTTGTTCTTGATGTGGTTTAACTTGGCACAAAACACACACATAATAAAGATCACCCAGCATTGTTTTTTTCATTATTTTATCTCATACAGTAACTAACTTATCATCCATTCATCACCATACAATCACCTTTTTACTTTATCATACCATTTTCAGAAAAAAAAAGTCTAAATTAAAAACATTTATATATTACTCAAAATAAAACATTATTTGAACCCCCTACAAAGATGACCAATGGTGCTGACAGCATCCAATTTTGGGTGGGAAATAGTACATGGTGCGTCTCCATGTTTTATTATGATTATTCCCCATAGTCAGGAAGCTTTTCCCAGTAGATCCCTGCAGGGGGAGCTGTTGGGTCTCTTTCTGGAAGAATTCTGTCTCCCAGTTTGTAGTTTCTGTGCCGTTCGTCCACACATTCAGAATGTTCTTCTTTGTTTTATTTTTATTATCAAGGGCTTTTGAAGGGTTCAGCCATTTTCCAAATGCTAGTGTCACGACTACCTAGCTCACAGTAGCAGTGGCATAGGGGAGACCACACCAATTCAAAGTTCAAATCAGAATCATTTATTAAATCATATGCTTCCCAAAGATCAGTAAGTGTAGGCAAACAAAAATGTCGTGAAAGTCAGCATAATGTAATGAAATGCAAAAAGGGAGGTGAGGGGAAAGATTAGAGAAAGGAGCTGCAGCCAGCCCTCGTAGCACAGGGCCAGAGCAGCAACGAGAGAGAGAGAGAGAGAGCGCTGCCATGGAGGAACTGGTTTTAAACTGCCCCCAATCATTAGTCAGTTAGCCACAATGGCTAGCCAGCACAGCTCCCCCTGCAGACCGGTAGGGAGAGACTCCAAAATGTATTACGTGAAGCCAGGTAGAGTGAGGCGGACCCAGCAGGGCAAAGCCGGGCGTGACACTAGAAACTGCTCAGTGCATTATATAGTTGAGACCAGGAACGATTATAACAGTCTTTTTGCAGAAAGGTCTCGTGTTTACCTCACAATTAAGTAAACAACATCTAAAGCGGGGTGTCCAAATTTCTGCACCCCACTGTCATTAGAATTATATTTTTCTCTCACTCTCACTGCTCTGTTCAGCCTGTCCAACGCCACACCTCCTGCAGCTGTGGAGAGAACTAGCTCAGTCCAACGCCACACCTCCTGCAGCTGTGGGGAGAGCCAGCCTGTCCAACGCCACTCCTCCTGCAGCTGTGGGAAGAACCAGAGTCCCTGGCGGGGGCCTGTGGCGTGTAGGTGTAGAACCCTGCAATGGTCACTATGGCTCGAATCCACCCTTTGGCAAACCATGACAAATAATGGAAACAATTTCCGTGTCGAATTGTCCCATAATCATGTTTGTTGTGTCATTAGATTTGATCTTCAGCTCCATTTCACTATGGATAGGAAATTCTTCCTGCCATCATTCTACTTAATAGTTATCTCACATTACAATTAAGGTATTTGGCTTTGTCCCCCACTGTTCACTCTGAACAATATGGTATATGCAATTTGTTTTAAGTACATTGTTTTTAATGGCTGTTATTGTAACTCTGTAAATGTTTTTTTTATATTTTATTGTTTACTGCTGCTTGACAGTAAACAATAAAATTAGGGACATGTTCCAGCCCCCTGCTCTGTGCTACTTATTCTGGCGTTACTTCACAGGTGCCTTGTTGGCGGAGCACCAGGTCGTTTGCGCAATTGGGAGCACCTGTGACCAGATGTTAAAATGTGCCTGTCTCTTGTCTGAAGAAGGGAACTCTCTGCCCACATACCTGTTGGTTCTTTTTGGGTTTGCATCAGACAACATTGCTTCAGCATACTTTTCACACATCCACTCACTCACACTACTGATGCAATTGACTTTCACACTACACATTTTTGTTAACTGGTTATTTCAAATAAATTTGACCTTGTTTTTTAAATGCGTCAGTGTGCATCTCCCTCTTTGTCACGGCCACTGAGCCAGGTCGTGACAGATAATGAAGTACATAATTTAATATCTTCTAATCCTGACAAACTTTACATTCCAATGAATAATATCAAGCAGGAAATAAAATGAAAGGAAGGCAGCTGGTTGGATGTTGGGTAAAGGTTTTTATGGCAACTGAAGGAGAACAATATTTACAACTTGTCTACTATCCATGCACACAGATACAGACAACCATTGCCAAAATATCCACTCACTGAGAACTTTATTAGGAACACCTGTACACCTACTTAGTCATGCGATTCCCTAATCCTGGCAGCAATGCAATGTAAAAAATCATGCAGATATGGGTCAGGAGCTTCAGTTCATGTTCATATCAACCAATAGTGATTTTGACTGACAGCCCACAAAACGGCCACCGGAAAATAAAACGACCCTTAAAAACCAGGGCGAACAACCCAACAAAAATGAGTGCTGAAAACGAGCACTGTAACCCCAGACCGGGGACAAAATAAAATAACAACCTAGTATAAAACACTAGGCACGAAAACAAAGAACCTTGAGGTGCAGCTCAGAAAAAAACACAAACCAAAATACATGTACCGGGGACAACGTCCCTAACTCGAAAGCTAACACGAGCTGAAAATGAAATCAAACAAAACAAAACAAAGAACCTTACGGAAGGCGTCAGCTGTGCACACAGCACCAACCAGCTGAGCGTCTTCATTTTCTTTTCTTTTTTTTCTTTTTTTTCTTCCCGCGTACATACCGGCTTGGTGTCAGAGCGAACAGTAACACCAAAGCATCGACCGATAGTCAGAGAGGGCTTTAAATACTTTTCAGGAGGTAGGCTCCCTTGGCACTAATGAGGACCAGGTGAAAATAACCTGACCGGTACTACATCCCAACCCTGACACACTGAGTGTATATTGTCAAATAGAACATGCAAAATATGTAACTGAGGTGAAGGGTATAGCTTATTAAAGTACAGAACTGTATAAACATATTTACACTAACACAGGGGTCGGCAACCCTGGTCCTGGAGAGCCGCAGGGTGTGCTGGCTTTCGTTGTTACTTGGCATTAATTGATCAATGAAAGCTGTTGATTACACAGTTAACTCACCTCACCTGGTTTCTTGGGTCTGAATCGGTTGCTTATTTTAAGGTGGAGACGAAAGCCAGCACACCCTGCGGCTCTCCAGGACCAGGGTTGCCGACCCCTGCACTAACACAATGAGGCAACATAAAAGTTGTACAGTATGTGCAAATAGCAGTGTATGTCAATATATGGAAAGTTCTACAAGTACTGACATTATTGCAATTTATTACATACCGTAAATCCTGAAATTGTGTCCGGGATTCTATTGGAAGCTGGGCCTCGGATAATAGCCGGGGGCGTGGTCGATTCGGACAAATAAAGGGCGGCCCCCAAATACAAGCCGGGGTAATATTGCCTACCAGTAGGACTATCAGTCCATGAGCACTAGAAGACATTGTTTCGATTTAACTCAATGAAATAAAAGAGCTCTTCTTAATATTTTATATTGTTGGTTGGTTTAATACTGTTGCCAATGAAAAGTCGTAGTCCTAGCCGTAGTCGGGTCTCCAACACGTTGCTCTCAAGCTACCGGTCGCTTGCCGCCCCCTTCTGAGTAGCTTGCCAAAGGCTGAAGCAGTATACATTTAAACACAATTGTTGCCGCGAGGCATTCCAGCCTACGAATTTAATAAAAAGTAAATCAGGCAAAATTAAAAATTAACTCAATTTAGGCTACTTGGCTACGCAATAAGGTTTCCATGTATTTACAGCACAGCGCTCGTTCAATGAATGAATGAAAGCGGCTGCCTTGGCTCGCAATAAACAGACGGGTGGAAATCCCGACACTCTTTCAACTACTTAAAACTTAACAGTGAACCATCAAATACCCCCCAGATTTCAGTGCCCATCAGTCCCAACATTTAGCAATAGAATCAAACAGTCCAAAAGTAAATTAAATCCCAAACCAAAGCGAAAAATTTTTGATATCCTACCGGTATGCTGCTCCAAATGAAACGCATGTCTCACAATAAAACGCACTTTAGGAAAAAAAGATCCTTAACCTGCTGTTATCTACGCTAATTTGTTATTGTTCATGAAGGCGTGTCTGGCAAGTTGTTATTTTATGGATTCTGGACTTGCATGTGATTTATTGTGTTTGAGAATATTTGCCATCCATCCATTCAGATAATGGATGGATGGATGGATGGAGAATATTTGCAATAAACTAAGTCTGTTAAGACTGACACTATGACTTATCAAACGGTGTTCCTGATTAGCCTACACTAACTGATTTCTGAACGGTTACAGGAAGTGTTGAACCGTGCTGGCCCACTTTAAGTTTAGCCTTTTACTTTATTTCTAAGAATAAAATTCTACAACAGAAGACTAATAAGAAATAAAGGCCTGCCTCGAATACAAGCCTGCCCAAAATAAAGGCCTGTGCTTTGTGCAGCCTAAGTAAATGAAAGACCCCGGCCACAATTTGAGGATTTACGGTACACAAAAAAAGATTACAATGTTATATACAGTGCCATCTGCAATGTTTAGGACAACGACATTTTTTAAAATTTGTACTCCGCAATTTTAGATTTGCAATCAAACAATTGACATGCAGTAAAAATGCATATTCTCAGCAAATATTGAAGGGCATGTTTACAGACTTTGGTTTCACTATATTGAAATTACAGTGTGTTTTATACATAGTAACCATAAACACCATATTTTTCTAGGCTTTTTCTTGCCTTTGGTTTGTATTATTGTCATTAAACTTGAGGGACAGAGTTGTTCTAATGAATGTCAGGAAGCCATTATGAGACTGAAAAATTAAAATTAAAATCTGTAATGTCCGTTTTGTTATGTCAAACCTTAGGTGTAACAAAATCAACTGTTTGGAACAGCATTAAGGAGAGAGAACATGTATTGGGGCAAAGGGCATGGCAAGCCAAGTAAGACATCTACAGCTGATAGCTGAAGAATTCTCATCAGAATGAAAAGAAATCGCCAAGCAAGTGTCCGACCAATCAGAAACACTCTTCAGGAGGCAGGCGTGGGTGTGTCAGAGACTACTGTCCACAGAAGACTACAGCAATGTCTCAGTGGGTCACAGACTTCAACCAGTCATGCATACAAAAAATATGCAGTAAACATGACTATCATTTACATCACATAAATATGTCCCAAACATTATGGTGCCCTTAAATGGGGGATTATGTATAAAAAGTGCTGTCATGTCTACATGGTGAAACCAGAATGTATAAAAATGCCCTTTAATAAAAGATGAGAACTTGCACTTTGAATGGTTTGTTTATTAATATAAAATTGTGGTGTACTGAGCTAAATTAATGTTTTTGTCCCAAGCATTATGGAGCGCATTGCATATTACAATTCTTATGAACACATAAACACAACAACAGCAACAAATATATATGTGAATAACTATGTATTGTTGTAACAATATTAGCAGGGTTGATATGCACAGGTATTAAAGGAGACTGGGCTTGGGACTGGGGAAGTTGGAATAACCAGGGCAGGAGGGAAGGTGACAACTGGCATGCACACAGCCTATCTCCCGACAGTCAGATGCTGCCACAACTGCTGGGTCTCCTGAAGCTTCTCAGGACTGGTGTTAAGTACTGGTATTGTTATGATTTTGCCAAGGACTTCACAGGCCTCTTCGGAAGTACATTTGTAGCCTACCTGGGAGAAAATATACATGCCTCCACATGCTGATCACCGGAAGATATCAAAGTAACAAGAGTTAGGATGAAAGTAACCAAGAGACCTGTACTAATTATACTGTCTGCCTAAATTATATCATTATTGTACTAAACAAAGAAAAAACAAAACAATAAGCATGTATTTACTGTACATTCATATAATTTAAGGTAACATGGGTGTAAATATTGTATCATATAATTATTGTGGAAACTGCTGTATTATTTAAATACTTAGCTGGGCAACTACATAATATGGGCAAGTTAACAACAACAATAATATATTAATGGTAAATAAAGGAACACAAAATAAGAACATTCAAAATAACAATAATACATCGCAGAAACTGATTAAACTGCAGGCAATTTTATAATTATTGAGATAGATGTGTCGGCGCCCAGGGAAATGAATCGCGCCAGGCGATTTCGTAGAGTTAAGGAATCCGCACTGTAAAGACGTCATTCGTTTACCTCGGAACAGCGCCGCGATATCAACGTGTGGCCAAGAATATATTACATCCGAAGTGGTAAGAACTTCCGTTGAGAATGAATGGTAAAAATTAAGGGAAGTTAAGCTTAACTATCACGCGGCGGTCAGTCGCGGGCACGGCGGCCGTCCCGCAGTTTCAGAGAAAACGAAACTTAACTCTCCATGTCAGTGCGCCCACTAAAATAGCAGAGGCCAGTATCTACGCGCGTGCGCTCAGAACCAGGAATTACCTCCTGCACTTTCTTACGCAGATTCAAAGAAACTACACTATATCAAAACTTATCGGGAAACGCGGGAAACCCGAGAGCATTACCCTGGGGTTTGACTGTCACGCTATTTATCTTCTATATTTAATTCAACACGCCTGCAGCTGTGGGCAGAACCAAGGAGTGAAATGGCTGAAGGTGGAGTTTTACTGGATCAGGACCAGTTGAGCTG
This sequence comes from Conger conger, assembly GCF_963514075.1. NCBI lineage: Eukaryota > Metazoa > Chordata > Actinopteri > Anguilliformes > Congridae > Conger > Conger conger. The sequence continues at coordinate 75,656,316 of NC_083763.1, read as the reverse complement.
TTCGATCTGTCTGGATCTACTGAAGGATCCAGTGACTATTCCCTGTGGACACAGTTACTGTATGGGCTGTATTAAGGGCTACTGGGATCAGGATGATCATACTGGTGTCTACAGCTGTCCTCAGTGCAGAGAGACCTTCACCCCAAGGCCTGTTTTAAGAAAAAACACAATGTTTGCTGAAGTGGTGGAGAAACTGAAGAAGACAGGACTCCAAGCTGCTCCTCCTGCTCACTGTTACGCTGGACCTGGAGACGTGGCGTGTGATGTCTGCACTGGGAGAAAGCACAAAGCCATCAAGTCCTGTCTGGTGTGTCTGGCCTCTTACTATGAAACTCACCTCCAACCTCACTATGAATCTCCTGCCTTTAAGAAGCACAAACTGGTGAAAGCCACAGGAAACCTGCAGAAGAAGATCTGCTCTCATCATGACGAACCGCTGAAGATTTACTGTCATACCGATCAGCAGTGTATCTGTTATCTGTGTACGATGGATGAACACAGAGGCCATGATACAGTCTCAGCTGCAGCAGAAAGGACTGAGAAACAGGTAAGGACTGGAGCTCTTCCCTGGCAGCTCTGACACTGGATGTAATGTTAAAATGAACATTTTCCTAATTCACAGTTCACAGTAATTGCATTATAATTTAACCTTTGATTTTTAATTAGATGAACTGGGAACAGTGGGGAAAATATGCATGCTATGTATATAAAACATATTTTGTTATATATATGTTAACATTCCTGGTCATGGTGGAATGTGTGAATTTTCAGCTGTGGTCCCTGTGGTTTCATCTCTATCTGTTCCCCTCTCTGCTGTGCTGTCTGTCTAAAAGCTCCAAAATACAACTGAAATTGTCCTGTTCTCTTTTACAAACCATTTCCAGACGATGATTTATGATAGACCAGCATGCAGTATACTGAGAAAGTCAAAATCTAAAAAGCTCAATCTGAATGACTGCTACAGTACGTTGGTTTGTTGTGCCATTTCTTCTACTTTGTTATGCAAAAACAAAATTGAATCTAGAAGTATGTTTCATTCGTTTTACAAATTTGAAAAGCTTTACTAAATGTGTTTGTTGTGATCGTTTCAAGTCTGAAGTCCGCAGTGATCGAGCAGTAAGAGCAGGAAGTGAACCCAAGTCAGCTCTGTGTGACAGCTCTGTTCACCCCCATCACCCCCCTATTCACTCCCTGAATGAGAATCAACACGGCTGGGGGAGCTAGTTCACTCACAGTTTAGAAGCTGTACCTACGACACAGTGCACTTCTACACACTGGATTTAATGTGGATTAGTGTTTTAGTATTTTCATCAAGAAAAATATGTGTTCAATAAAATGGGAAAATAAACTATCCACAGAAGCAGCTGGGGGCGACACAGAGTAAATTCCAGCAGAGAATCCAGGAGAGAGAGAAGGAGCTGCAGGATCTGAGACAGGCTGTGCAGTCACTCAAGGTGGGTACTGACCAGAGGAGAAGACAACAGCTGGCTGCTGGAAGAGCCATTTCAGGGCTCAGTCAGGGCTCTCCTCCAGTCAGCCAGTGAGGAGCCCAGTGTTGGGCCACTTTCCAGCCCTGTGGGGCTCAATCCCACTGAGCCACACTGTGGGGAACAGGCTGTCTGGGGGTCCCAGTAAGAGCTGAGTGAAAGGCTTAGTTAAAATGTACAGCCCTCCTCTCTCTGTCTCCTAACAGCGCTCTGCACAGGCAGCAGTGGAGGACAGTGAGAGGATCTTTACTGAGATGATCCGCTCCATTGAGAGAAGGTGCTCTGAGGTGAAAGAGCTGATCAGAGATCAGGAGAAGGCTGAAGTGAGTCGGGCTGAAGGACTCCTGGAGCGACTGAAGCAGGAGATTGCTGAGCTGAGGAGGAGAGACGCTGAGCTGGAGCAACTTTCACACACAGAGGATCACATCCATTTCCTCCAGGTAACATCACTGGCTCTCTGACAGTCTGCACTATGTACATTGTACATATATGGTGAGGTGTGTTCCTCATTTACAAAGATATGCTCCTGGCATCTGCACAGGAATCTTTCCTGAGACTGTTCTCTTTCTGTCTGTCTGTCTGTCTGTCTGCAGAGCTGTCAGTCTTTGTGTGCCCCTCCTGGACCTGGAAACTTACCCAGCATCACTGTCAGTCCACACGTCTCCTTTGAGTCTGTGAGGAAATGTGTCTCTGAGCTGAAAGAGGGACTGGAGGACATCTGCAAAGTGGGACTGGTCAAAATCTCTGAATCAGGTTGTGAAAAATGTTCATCGTTTTTTTTATTCATTGTGTTCCACATTCCACAAAAGTAATTTCATTGTCAGTCATTTGATCCATCTTAGTGTGGACATTATCCTCAATCCTCATCCTCAAACTTCTGGCCTGTTCTCCCCCTCTATATATCTTTATTTTTGTCTTTTTCTCTCTCTCTTTCCCTGCAGTGAAAGAAGTCCATACTGTAGAGCCCAGGACCAGAGAGGATTTCTTACAGTGTGAGTGTTCACTCTGAAACTCTCAGCTGACACACACATGCACACACACACACCCTCTCTCTCACATACACACATGCACACACACACACACGCACATACACACACACACACACACACATGCACACACACACACACACACACACACACGCACACACACCCTCTCCCTCACATACACACACACACACACATGCACACACACCCTCTCCCTCACATACACACATACACACACACACACACACATATGCACACACACACTCTCCCTCACATACACACACACACACACACATGCACACACACACACACACACACACATGCACACACACCCTCTCCCTCACATACACACACACACACACACACATGCACACACACACACACTCTAAGTACTCTGAAGCCAAAATCGGACCCATGCCATTGTGAGTCTGTTTCCTCATAAATAAACGCAAAATCCAGAACACACATAGAGATGAAAAAGCCATAATCATGTTGAACAGTATGTATGTAGAAAATAATGCACAACACTGAGACCTTAGAGGGACCTGTCCTCATATAAAATCTAAACCATCTCCTCCATCAGATTCCTGTCAGCTCACTCTGGACCCCAACACAGCAAATCGACGCCTTCGTCTATCTGAGGGGAACAGAACGATGACTGGTATGATTGAGACCCAGCCATATGCAGATCATCCAGAGAGATTTGACCGCTGGATCTTAGTGCTGTGCAGACAGGGTCTGTCTGGACGCTGTTACTGGGAGGCTGAGTGGGAGTGTTGCACGGGGGATATTGATATAGCAGTGTCATATAAAGAGATCAGCAGGAAAGGAAATGGTAACGATGCTGCTATGGGATGGAATAGCAAGTCCTGGAATTTGTGCTGCACTCCCTCTAGTTGCTGTTTCTGGCACAATAACAGGGAGACTGTAATCCCTGTTCCTCCCTCCACCAGAATAGGAGTGTATCTGGATCACAGGGCAGGAACTCTGTCCTTCTACAGCGTCTCTGACACAATGACCCTCCTGCACAGAGTTCAGACCACATTCACTCAGCCCCTCTATCCTGGGTTTGGTTTGGGTATTGGATCCTCTTTAAGACTGTGTGATCTGTGATGAGTGAGAGGGAGGATCAGCTGGAATCAGAGTGATAGATACAGAGAGACAGAGAGGAGAGGCTACTGAAAGATAAAAGATGAAAGCTGAGGCTCTGATAAGGAGAGTAAAGGCCCTCACCATGAGTGCACCACACAGGACCTGAAAAATGATTTATAATGATCAGGCTGTTGGTGGAAAGTCATTCTGTATTTTATTCTAAATGTTGACTAATATGTAGTAAGGAAATCAGAAAATGATTTTAAAGTATATATTTATATACTTTGTGATTTATTATATTATTATTTAGATATATTATTATTATATATATAATATATAATATATTATTTAGATAGGCCTGCTACCAGCAGCTTGTTAATGCAATGTTTAACCAGCCAACCATGTGGCAGCAACAAAATGTATGAAAGAATGCAAATGTGGTCAAGAGGTTCAGCTGTTGTTCAGACCAAATGTCAAAATTGGGAAGAAATGTGATCTAAGTGACTTTGACTATATAATGATTGTTGGTGCCAGACAGGGTGGCTTGAGTATCTCAAAAACTGCTGATCTCCTGGGATTTTCACACATAACAGTCTCTAGAGTTTTGTGAAAAACACAAAATATAAATAATAAATACCAAATACCAAATTAAGTGCTCACTGAGTGAATATGCTTGATATTCCAGAAGATAAATATGATTTACAAATGGCAATGAAACATTGATTATGGGTGTGGTTAAGAATTGTTTTCAGATAATATTTTAATTGTGTTAGAGCGCCCTTGTTTTGTTTACTTTGGTGTTTCTGTTTGAGCTTGTCAATAAAAGACGGTAAACCAACTGTTCTTTTTGGTTTGTCTGGTCTATACACTCTGTGACCAGTGGTCCTCCCCAGCCACCTGGTGTACAGACAGATTTGTATTTATTTATTTGTATTATTTTGGCCGCACGGATGGTGCAGTGGGTAGCACTGCCGCCTCACAGCAAGGAGGTCCTGTGTTTGAATCCCCGTCGGCCGGGGCCTCTCTGTGCGGAGTTTGCATGTTCTCCCCGTGTCTGCGTGGGTTTCCTCCCACAGTCCAAAGACATGCATGTTAGGCTGATTGGAGATTCTAAATTGCCCGTAGATATAAGTGTGTGAGTGAATGGTGTGTGTGTGTGCCCTGCGATGGACTGGCGACCTGTCCAGGGTGTATTCCTGCCTTTCGCCCAATGTATGCTGGGATAGGCTCCAGCCCCCCTGCGACCCTGTTCAGGATAAGCGGGTTCAGCTAATGGATGGATGGATGGATGGATGGATGTATTATTTTATTTTGATGAGAGAGAGTGAGTGTGTGAGAGAGAGAAAGAGAGAGAGAGAGAAAGTTTCCATGGGGGGATGAGTGCACATGTCTGTACTGCAAGAAAATAATTGTTAAAGGTGAAGAAGCAGGGGATGTGTGGGGCCTGGATGAGTCTTTGCGTCAAATTTGATCCACAGAACTCTCACCATTTCAACGCTGCTCTCGTCTCTGTTGCCCTCGCGTGACAATAACTCTGATTTCGATTCTGACTGCAGTCGGGCGCAGTAATGCGAGCTATCCGGGATCACGCCTACTAAACCGGCAGGCACACATAGCTGGGTTGCGTTAGGTGAGAACGTTTTGTCTGGTTGTTAATATAATGGGCTCTCTTTATGTCTGCAAATAAATGCTGGTGAAAACCGGAATTACCACATTCACACACTCAGTCAGTTACAGCAGGTACCATTAGTTAGCTTGCTGACAGACCCTACTGTCACTGAGCTGACAGAGCGAGGGTAATGTTAGCTAGCTTGCTAATGGTACCTGTTGTAACTGACTGAGTCAGGCCAAGTGACGTGACCTAACCAATGAGTGACCGGGCATTGATTTATACGCACAGTCTAATTAAGTCGCTCACTGAACCAGTTTAATCTGTCAAAGCACAATCCTGCAGGGACAGAGTTCAGCTGTGAGGAGGGTCTGAGCTGCTCCTTGGCTATGTGAACGTCCTGCATGGTGACTGGCAAGCGGTGTAACCAATAGAGGACCAGGGAGAAAATGAATCACCTTGCTGCTAATGGAATGCATATGGCAGTAGCCGTTATTGTCTGTTCCTTGTCTGTTTGGAGAGTATGAATGAATTGCATAATAATAAAAAGTAGGAGTTTGTGAGTGACTGCCGGGAGAGTTCCCCCTCTCTTTGCTCTCTGGCGTGGCACAAAGCCCCAGGTATGGAACAGGTAGGACCGGACAGATCCTGCGACGTGATTGGCAGGAAGTGTAACCAACTTTCTCAGAAACAAATGATGAAAAAGCCAGTCTAACAGACACAAACACTTGGCAGTGGAGTGATACCGTGTAGGTACATACAAATAAACACCCAGAGCCAGAAATACACAATCTTTGGTTGTAAAAGGTTGTTATTAGTATCCAAAGAGTAAACCATTGTACTTTTCAGGCATATAATTATTCACAATGTATTCCTTGAAGAGCAAAACAACCTCTACTGTGCCTTTATTGAATGGGCGAAAATGTGAGGAAAAAACCTGACGTTGCTGCTGACTGAGTGCATTTGAGTGTGGCAGTTGTTGTTTGTCCTTTGAGTGTTTGTTAATCATAACATAACATAATGAGAAGAACAGCCCATTCAGCCCAGCAATGCTCTTTTTCCTACCACTAAAGTCTACCTCCTGTACCACTTTGCCTAAAAGCTAAAAAGTATCTAGCACCTTATTATTATTATTTTTTCAAGCCTAGTCTTGAAAATCCCCAGTGTGTTTCTGTCCAGGAAACCTATTCCACACAGTGATCACGCTCTGCGCGAAAAAGTATTTACTAACGCCTGTGTGGAATTTATTCTTGGCTAATTTCCATTTCTGCCCCCCTCGTTCTAATAACCGAGCTCACCCTGAGAACCACCTGTAGTTCACTTTCAAATGTTTGTGAGGGACAGCAAGATCTATGCCGGTACAGTTCCCACTCTCTTCTGTATAGAGGGTAGGCCTGTAGTGTAGTGGTTAAGGTACATGACTGGGACATGCAAGGTCGGTGGTTTGATCCCCGGTGTAGCCACAATAAGATCCGCACAGCCGTCAGGCCCTTGAGCAAGGCCCTTAACCCTGCATTGCTCCAGGGGAGGATTGTCTCCTGTTTAGTCTAATCAACCGTACGTCGCTCTGGATAAGAGTGTCTGCCAAATGCCATTAATATGATGTAATGTATTCTGATTTCTTTGCATTATGAGTTTCCTGTAAGAAACGTGTATGACCGGACAGATCACATTTTTCACCCTATCGTCCCTGCTCTGCTCAGCTTGGCCTCAGACCAGCACCACACCTCCTCAGCTGTGGGCAGAATCAGAACAACACTCCCACTCTCTCTGTCACAAAATTCCAGATAAACTAAACTTAACTCTGTGTCTGTGTCAGTGTGAGCAGTGCAATGGCTGAAGGTGGAGGTTTATTGGATCAGGACGAGTTCAGCTGTTCGATCTGTCTGGATCTACTGAAGGATCCGGTGACTATTCCCTGTGGACACAGTTTCTGTATGGGCTGTATTAAGGGCTGCTGGGGTCAGGATGATCATACTGGTGTCTACAGCTGTCCCCAATGCAGAGAGACCTTCACCCCAAGGCCTGTTTTAAGAAAAAGCACCATGCTGGCTGAAGTGGTGGAAAAACTGAAGAAGACAGGACTCCAAGCTGCTCCTCCTGCTCACTGTTACGCTGGACCTGGAGACGTGGTGTGTGATGTCTGCACTGGGAGAAAGCGCAAAGCCATCAAGTCCTGTCTGGTGTGTCTGTCCTCTTACTGTGAAACTCACCTCAAACTTCACAATGAGCTTCACCCAGGAAACACACATAATGTCATCAATGCTACTGGACGCCTGCAGGACAATATTTGCCGTCAGCATAAAAAACTGTTGGAGATTTACTGTCGTACTGATCAGCAGTGTATCTGTTATCTGTGTACGATGGATGAACACAGAGGCCATGATACAGTCTCAGCTGCAGCAGAAAGGACTGAGAAACAGGTAAGGACTGGAGCTCTTCCCTGGCAGCTCTGACACTGGTAATAATACAGGAGAGGAATAGTGTTTAATTAAAGTTGAAAAGTTACTGATTGAAAAGACACTCCAAAAAATGTCATGCCATGTTTTCGGGAAGAAAACAAAAACAGGTACAATATGGCATATGTATGCATGTTGTTGAAATGTCTTTTACACGTCACACCTTCCTGATGTGCTGGAGCCTGTAGGGAGGCTGAATATTGAGCCACATCTGATTCTCCCACACGGACGGAGGATCGGTCCCCCATGGCACTTCCACTGCTCTGGTCCCTTCTCTGTCTGTTACCCTCTCTGCTTTCTGCCTGCACTCTCACAAATAAAGTCACAGTGGAGGTATATTCTTGTTCTTCCAGGATGACATTTCCAAAATATACCCTGAGAGGACAGTAATGTTCTCTTTGGGTACAAATTAGTATGTTTTCCAACCAAAAAAGGGACAAATAATGAATTATATATCACTGGCGAGGGGTAAAATTGCATGTACAACCTGTATAGAGTAGCGCCCCAGTGACAAGGATTTGTACCTTTTTAGGCTGTTTTCATACCTTTATTTCTGTGTGTTCTGAGTGTATATAAATAATGCAAGAGAAACAAAATATCTTCCTGTATTTAAAAGCATATAGAAACTTAAAACATTTTATTATGCATTTGAACATCTTTTCAAAACCTGCTTAACTCATTACCTGCCCTGGGTGACATTTTAACTTAGAAAATATTATAATAGCCTCTGAACATGCTGTCTATATTGCAAACACTATTCATCAAATTATTTCTGACCAGTACACTGCTACACACGAGCCTACAGGTGTCATTGTATTTCCTGGTTATTTACTCTGTGTTCAATTGAAAATTACATCATTGTTTAACCCAGGGTTTTATCAGTTGAAGGATTATTGTGACAGACTACTACAACCTTAACGGCATACAATTTAGTGTCTTACAACGTGGTGCTTATTACTGTTATTATTTTTATTTTTTTTAATGCTACACGAGATGCAATATTTTAAAAATGTGATGTGTACAATGTACGATAATATGATGAATCAAACTATCCACAGAAGCAGCTGGGGGCGACACAGAGTAAATTCCAGCAGAGAATTCAGGAGAGAGAGAAGGAGCTGCAGGATCTGAGACAGGCTGTGCAGTCACTCAAGGTGGGTACTGACCAGAGGAGAAGACAACAGCTGGCTGCTGGAAGAGCCATTTCAGGGCTCAGTCACGGCTCTCCTCCAGTCAACCAGTGAGGAGCCCAGTGTTGGGCCACTTTTCAGCCCTGTGGGGCTCAATCCCACTGAGCCACACTGTGGGGAACAGGCTGTCTGGGGTCCCAGTAAGAGTTGAGTAAAAGGCCTTGTTAAAATGTACAGCCCTTCTCTCTCTGTGTCTCCTAACAGCGCTCTGCACAGGTAGCAGTGGAGGACAGTGAGAGAATTTTTACTGAGATGATCCGCTCCATTGAGCGAAGATGCTCTGAGGTGAAAGAGCTGATCAGAGATCAGGAGAAGGCTGAAGTGAGTCGGGCTGAAAGACTCCTGGAGCAACTGGAGCAGGAGATTGCTGAGCTGAGGAGGAGAGACGCTGAACTGGAGCAGCTTTCACACACAGAGGATCACATCCATTTCCTCCAGGTAACATCACTGGCTCTCTGACAGTCTGCACATGTACACTGTACATACATGGTGAGGTGTGTTCCTCATTTACAAAGATCTGCTCCTGGCATCTGCACAGGAATCTTTACTGAGACTGTTCTCTGTCTGTCCGCAGAGCTGTCAGTCTCTCTGTGTCCCTCCTGGACCTGGAGACTTACCCATCATCACTGTCAGTCCACACATCTCTTTTGAGGCTGTGAGGAAATGTGTCTCTGAACTGAAAGAGCAACTGGAGGACGTCTGCAAGGGGGAACTGCTCAAAATTTCTGAATCAGGTTGTGAAAAATGTTAACAGGCAAAATCTTTTACAATTTTGATCCATGCGAAGCCACTGGGGAGATCAAATGGAATGCATATACAGTAATTGTCTGTTAAACTCTAGGCTCTGAATAATATTTTGAACCCCCCTCAATATAAACAGAATCCCCCATTCCCATAACTTTATTTTTGTCCTTTTCTCTCTCTCTTTCCTTGCAGTGAAAGAAGTCCATACTGTAGAGCCCAGGACCAGAGAGGATTTCTTACAGTGTGAGTGTTCACTCTGAAACTCTCAGCTGAGATAAACACACACACACACACACACACACACACATCCAGAACAGCCTGGTTGTCATTATATGAGTTGTAGGAGGGTGTAACCAGATAGATTTGATTCTCAGTTTTAGTTCAGAAATGTTGGCCTATTATTATAACTCAGCTAAAATCACACTATACAGCATGGAGAAAATAATGAATAATAGACTGACCGTAGATGGAGCTGTTCTCACATGAAATCATAACCATATCCTCCATCAGATTCCTGTCGGCTCACACTGGACCCCAACACAGCGTATAAACAGCTTCGTCTGTCTGAGGGGAACAGAGAGGTGACCTGTGTTGGACAGAGCCTGTCATATCCTGATCATCCAGAGAGATTTGACTTCTGGTGGCAGGTGCTGTGCAGAGAGGGTCTGTCTGGACGCTGTTACTGGGAGGCTGAGTGGAGTGGAGGTGATCATAATGGGGTTGAGATAGCAGTGACATATAAAGACATCAACAGGAAAGGAAAGGGTGATGACGCTGCTCTGGGACGTACTGACAAGTCCTGGGCTTTGCGCTGCTCTCACTCCCGTTACACATTCAGTCACAATAATGAGGACACTGACATCACTGCTCCCTCCTCCACCAGAATAGGAGTGTACCTGGATCACAGGGCAGGAACTCTGTCCTTCTACAGCGTCTCTGGCACAATGACCCTCCTGCACAGAGTCCAGACCACGTTCACTCAGCCCCTCTATGCTGGGTTTTGGTTTTCTCGTGGTGATTCTGTGAAACTGTGTGATCTGTGAGAGAGAGAGGATCAGCTGTAATCAGAGTGAGAGAAAAACAGAGAGGAGAAGTTAAAAAGACATGGAAGTTGTATTTATAGTAGTGATTGTTTGGCCTGCAACCAACAGGAGAGCCTCCCAAAAGGGAAGACATAAACTTTATTAGGAACATTTTTACTTTTTAACACCTACTTATTCATGTGATTATGTAATTAGCCAATTGTGAGGGAGCAGTGCATTGCATACAATCATGTAGATACGGTTCCGGAGCTTCAGTTAATGTTCACATCAACCATCAGAATGGGGAAAAACATGACCGTGGAATGATTGTTGGTGGCAGGTTTGTTTGGGTATCTCAGAAATCTCCTGGGATTTTCACGCGCACTAGTCCGTAGAGTTTACAGAGCAAAAAAAATAAAAATAAAAAAATAAACAAGTGAGCACAGTTCTGCCGACAGAAACGCCTTGATAATGACAGACGTCGGAGGAGAATGTCCAGGCTGGTCAAAGCTAATTTAATTTGTTAAACATACTGTTTTTACCTCTTCCCCAGATTACTAAAATTGTGGGTGTGAAATAGTTCATGGTGCATCTCCATGTTTTAGTTAAACTGTTGTAATGAGATTATTGTGCAGAGGAAGGAGGAGAGAGTCCCTCCAGGTCTTTTTCTAGAAGGATTCTGTCTCCCACTTAGCCGTTCCTATGCTGCTCCTCCACACCTGAGATTTCTTCTTCTTTTGATTTTTTTACCCGCAGCTGTTTCCGTTTACTTTCATCCCACCAAGTATCCTCTTTTTAACCCCTATTCCTGGTTCCTGTGAGTTCAAGCTCAGTCTTACCCAGTTGTCCTATTTCCTGATAGGTGTCTGTGTGAATTAAGACCTGGAGAAGAAGCTAAAAATAATTTATAAGAAACCAAAGTGAGATCAATCAGGAATAAGACTCAATCAGGAATAGGATTCTCTGCTTACATTTCTGCTTCTTCCACACAGGACTCTATGAATGCTTTGTGACGATCACTCTTTTGGGAGAAAGTTGTTCTGTAGTTTATGCTCATGTGTCCTTTGTACCAATGTGAGAAAGTGTAAACTGAATTAAAATTCCAAAAGATTGTAATACATGTATCATATACTGTATACTTTGTTGTTTGTTAGTTTGTGTTACTTTAATAAAATAAAATCAGACTACATTCCTTTCTGCCCTGGGTTTTTGGTGTGAGAATATTCTCCTTCCCTCCTGTTTAAATTTGGTGGACAGCTAAGAGTGGAGAGAGAACAGTTTAAGGTTTGAAAGGGTTGGATGGAGAGAACTGAAAGAAAAGCAGGGCTTTGGGCTCTCTGGGTTTCCTGTCAGTTATAATACTGCAGTGGTGTGGCCCACATACAGGAAGTGCCTCACCACCATAGATCTGTGCAGCTAATGAGATATTAACCTGTGTAAATGTGTCTGTGCTGTACCCCAACATGGCCGCCATCTTCCGTCTCACACAGCAGACTGTACAGGACTGTTAGTCAGTTGATAAGCACTCCATGCCTGTGTATCCCGCTGACATCTTGTGCTCTTATCCTGCTGGGCTCTGCTCAGTGTCCCACAGTGAGCAGCTCTTGCAGTAGCACAGTTTCACCACCAGAGGGAGCACGTCAGGGCCCGATTGGCTCCTGTCTTAAGGGTTCTGATTGGTGGGGCTGGGAGAAGGAGGAATTGGAGAATGCAGCTTACTTGCCTCCTACTGAGGACGTAACTTGAGTTCACTGGATGAGAAAGTTGTTAATTTGGCTAAATGATCTCAAAATGTCGTGTATTTAAAATCCCTTGATTATATGCAAACTTTATGTTTACAGTGTTTCACTGAGTTAGACCGTACTGTGTCCTCTAAATATGTCCAGTCTATGAAAAATACTGCCGACTGTCCAACATACATTACATTATTGGCATTTTGGCAGACGCTCTTATCAAGAGCGACGTACAATTGATTAGACTAAGCAGGAGACAATCCTCCCCTGGAGCAATGCAGGGTTAAAGGCCTTTCTCACGGGCCCAACGGCTGTGCAGATCTTATCTCCCGATTCTGGTGGTGGTTGGTTTTGGTCACAGTGGAACTCCTGCATCTGGGGGTGGTTGGTTTTGGTCGCAGTGGAACACCTGCATCTGGGGGTGGTTGGCTTTGGTCATGTGGCAGAACCAGCGGAGGACTGTTCGGGGAGCCCGGTACGGTACAGGATTTCTGTCACGATCAAGTCTGAATTATAACTAAGAAATCTACCAAAGGTAGATACCTAATCAAAATGATTATTAAAATGGAGTCAGATCATACGAAGGTTGATTTATTGGCCCTATTGTGGAGATTCTCTGTCAGCCTGGACAAGTACAAAGCGGAAGGCAGAGTGCTACTACTGTGTTTGTATCTTGGTTTATTTATTGGCTGATCTAGTCTCTCCGGTCATTAACATTTAACCCTATTAACATCAACACCAACACCAGAAGGACAACTACGCAGATACCTTCGCCCTCTCTAAATTCCGTATTTAGCGCGGGGCTTACACCAGCCACAACCACAACACAATGGAACTGCTCCTTCCAGGTGGCGGGACCTGGAAGGAGAAGTTCATGCTGAAAAACCTGCCGACTGTCTGAATGAAAGCAGCTCTGCAATAAAGAGGGGGCTGAAGTTCCTCCACACTCTGCAACATCAAATCACACAAGTGTTTGATTGCAGCTATTGTTGCAAGAAATGGTGAAATCAGATATTAAGTTTAAGGAGAGAATAACGTTTTCACATGAGTGATAATGGTGTTTGATCTCTTAAAAAAAAAAAAAAAAAACTAAATAATAATTTCGAAAATGTGTTTCATGTTTACTCAGGTTCCCTTTGTCTAATTTTCAATTTTCTCCCAAGATCTGAAACGATTCCGCGGGACAAATATGCAATAATAGAGGAAATCAGGGTAAGGAAAAAGGCTCACAATTTGAAAAGGATGTTTATATCGGAGAACAGCTCGGCTCAGCTCGGCTCGCAACAGTGTTTTTACAAACTATTGCGGTAATTTCTGATCTGTGCTTGCTGTAGCCTGACGCTGGGTCTCATTTCCATTCTGATACCCTCATCAAAAATACCATCGTTACTATTTAGTAACAGAGCCTACTGTAGCTGTACTGTACTGTTTCATTCTTCTGCCCAATGCAATTGTTAAACGTATCTGGAAGATGTGCGATAAAACCAGCATTTTTTAGACTAAGCATCTCATTCATATGTACAAAGGCCACGCTAATCAAAAGGAAAACTGCTTGCAAAAACGCTCCTTGGCTAAATTCAGTTTGATTTCTAGGTAGTCAAGTGACTTGACAATTTGGACTTTGGCTCCGTGTGAAGAAATTCCAATATGTCCCCTTCATTTTGACGATGTGACAAGTGGCTTTTAAAAAAAACATTACATTACATTACATTACATTTTTGGCATTTGGCAGACGCTCTTATCCAGAGCGACGTACAACAAAGTGCATACCCATAACCAGGGATAAGTTCGCTGAAAGACCCTAGAGCAGTGGTTCCCAACCTTTTTTGGCTCGTGACCCCATTTTGACATCATAAATTTCTGGCGACCCCAGAGACTTTTTTTTCCCTCGAATTAGTTCTTGATCATTTGTTTGTTATACTGTGTTGCAAATGCAGAGTAGCCAGATTAGTGCACAAAGTGACATTTAATTTTCCCTGATCAGGAAATACATGTACAGTTAGGTAAGCTACAAGGCTTGATGAAAAAAATAAAAAAATATTTAATCAATTACTACACATTTCAGGCGACCCCATTTGAATTCCGCGGGACCCCATGTGGGGTCGCGACCCCAAGGTTGGAAAACACTGCCCTAGAGGGAAGTACAATGTCAACTGCTACCTGTACAACAAAGATAAGGACGAGGGCCATTTTTTTTTTTTTTTTTTTAAACAAACAACAGAGCAAAAGTGACCAAAGTTAACTATCCAAACACTGCTTACCTAGCCAACTAAAAAATACCGCAAGTCACAGAGACAACAATTAAGGTTCACAGGGAGGTAGGGAGGGATGGGGAGAGGTGCTGCTTGAAGAGGTTTGTCTTCTGAGATACCAATCAATCACTGGGTGTGTCTAGGACAGTCAGTATAAAGCCTGTCGCTTTGCCAGTGGTTTTAGGTCCTTTTCTCTGTTCATGAGGCACCGAGAGCCTGTCCTTAGTGGCTTGATATTGTAAGTAATTGTGTGCTGTTTTTCCACTGCTCAATCATTGCGTGTGCATTCGCTCTGTTATTTTGATTAATGTGATGTATAAATACATATTTCTAGATCATTTGTATTTGTTATTATAATAATACATTATCCCAGATGTTTAAAATATTCTCGCTTGTCCAGCTGTGCAATTATGGCATACCGTTGAGAGAATGCTGAGCAAAGTTAACAAGAACACTTTTCCTTTTATTGGCGAATGAGACGGCTAACTGTGCCCAGTGGGACTTTAGGACCCAGGGGCGAATAGTAAGGGCTTAAATGACGAGGTGTGCATAGGGGCAGGATTCTTGCGTCATCAGTCAGCTGCTTAGCAAGGGGAGCGGAGTGGAAAGTGCGGTAAGTTGGAATTGTGTGGCATGCGGTTGTACTAGGCCAGCATTCGCTGCCTTATGATAGAGTATGACGGCCTAACAGAACTGACGTTATACCAGGTTCTGTGTGCTTCGGCGTCTGCGTGCCCCAGTTGTACACCAGGGGATTGGGAGCCGGCTTGTGAATGAACCCCGCCACTCGTCGTTTTTGCCATTTTGTTTGGACAGCTAGCCGCTGTTTTCCCACGTGAAGTTGGTATACGTTTGTTTATTCATATTATGTCTATGAAAATAAGCTCAATGATTAAAAGATGTTTTACTATTGACGCAACCTATTGTGTTTGGGCAGTGTGCAATACCAAGGGTGGGCTGTACTATTGCAATCAATAGTAGGGGGGCAGTGTTCAATATCAAGGCTGGGACAAGGGGAGGTGCCAGTGGGCAGGTGTAATTTGGACAATTGTCTATCTAACTGATTATCTTGGCACTTCATGCACTTTACTTGTTACTACATTACTTGTTCTAAATCTTAATTGGGCTTTGCTTGGGTTCTCATATTTAGTGGGCAGGGCTCGATGCTCAATGTGTTACGGGGACCACCCGTGTGGTGTGATTACGATTGGTGTGTATTGACCAAGCCTTTTATGGTTAACATGGTGTCACCTTGGTTGCGGTGCTTGGGGTGTTGAGTCACTGGGGAGCCCTGTACTTATTATGGATCAAAAGTGGGTTGCCTGTCAGTATTGAGCACTGGGGTGCTGCCCAACATTATTTATTGGAATCTTTCATATAAACTTGTGTTTGAGAACTCATGTATGTACCCCTAATACACTGCTGTAAGTAAAGGTTGGTCCTCTACACGACAAATATTTTAATTACTCTGAACCAATGTTATAAAGTATTACTGTATTGCCTTTGATGCATCAGCCTCCAATTGTTTCATTCATTTGAATAACACTAGCGTGGGGAGGGATCTTTACTAGAGTATCAGTGGGTTCTCCCATCCCCGCCAAATAGATGGGAGTGGCGTAATCATAACATGGTGCTATAATGGAACTGGGTTTTTGTAGCTAACGGCCACATAAGGGCAAAAGTTTTTTAACTTCCAATAACTGAACACTAGTGCCTTAAACTGTCTTAGATTATAGTAGCTGACTGGATAAATTATTCTGGTTTATTGGACAAGTGATACTGCGAACAACACGGCATTGCTTTTCAGGGACAAGCTAATGCTTTCTCTAGAACTATCAATGGCGTTTGTTCTTTTATCAATGGCGATATTATCATATTCGTATTCATTATAATACACCATTTGTTCAGCCACTTTCAGACAAAAGTCTGCCAGCATCTACTGCACACGAAGTGGCTTCGTGGCTCAGTATCTGCGGAGTGAACTGCAGGCTGAACGGAAGCTGTTCCTTCACAACGCATTTCAGAGGAAATTGTGATTGTCTGAGCGCGAATGGTTGCGATTCATGTGCTGTTTATAAAAGATATCAGGTTAGAATCCATTTTGAGACTGTCAGACAACATTACTCTTTGTCCTGCTTTGGATTCCCTCCTGCTTAAATTAGGTGGACAGCTACGAGGGGATAGAGAGAACAGTTACTTACTGGCTCATTCAGAGAAACTACACTACATTCTAAACTAAAACTAATCTCTTATCAGTTTTTTCAGTAAAATGGCTGAAGGTGGAGGTTTACTGGACCAGTTGAGCGGTTCGATCTGTCTGGATCTACTGAATGATCCAGTGACTCTTCCCTGTGGACACAGTTACTGTATGGGCTGTATTAAGGACTGCTGGGATCAGGATGATCATACTAGTGTCTACAGCTGCCCCCAGTGCAGAGAGACCTTCACCCCAAGGCCTGTTTAAAAAAAAAAAACACACTGTGTTTGCTGAAATGGTGGAGAAACTGAAGAATGTGCGACTCCAAGCTGCTCCTCCTGCTCACTGTTACGCTGGAACTGGAGACGTGGCGTGTGATGTCTGCACTGGGAGAAAGCGCAAATCCATCAAGTCCTGCCTGGTGTGTCTGGCCTCTTACTGTGAAACTCACCTCAAACTTCACAATGAGCTTCACCCAGGGAACACACACAATGTCATCAATGCTACTGGACGCCTGCAGGACAATATTTGCCATCAACATAAAAAACTGCTGGAGGTTTATTGTCGTACTGATCAGCAGTGTATCTGTCTGCTGTGTGTGATGGATGAACACACAGGCCATGATACAGTCTCAGCTGCAGCAGAAAGGACTGAGAAACAGGACTGGAGCTCTTCCCTGGCAGCTCTGTCACTGGTAGTAATACAGGAGAGGAATAGTTTCAAACTAAAGTTGAAAAGTTACAGATTGAAAACACACAAAAAAAAATGTCATGCCATGTTTTCTGAAAATAAAAAAACAGGTACAATATGGCATATGGGGGCGGCACGGATGGTGCAGTGGGTAGCACTGCCGCCTCACAGCAAGGAGGTCCAGGGTTCGAATCCCTGTCGGCCGGGGCCTCTCTGTGCGGAGTTTGCATGTTCTCCCCGTGTCTGCGTGGGTTTCCTCCGGGTACTCCGGTTTCCTCCCACAGTGCAAAGACATGCAAGTTAGGCTGATTGGAGATTCTAAATTGCCCATCGGTATGAATGTGTGAGTGAATGGTGTGTGTGCCCTTGCGATGGACTGGCGACCTGTCCAGGGTGTATTCCTGCCTTTCGCCCAGTGACAGTGGAGGTATTTTCTTATTAAAACAAGGATGACATTCTTCAAGGATGACATTTCCCAAATATACACTGAAAGGACAGTAATGTTCTCTTGGGGTACAAATGAGTGTTTTCCAAGCAAAAAAGGTACAAATAATGAATGATGTATTGCTGGCGAGGGATAAAATTTTATGTACAAACTGTATAGCGTAGCGCCCCAGTGACAAGGATTTGTACCTTTTTAGGCAGTTTTCATAGCTTTATTTCTGTGTATATATGAATAAAGCAAGAGAAACAAAATATCTTCCTGTATTTAAATGCATATAGGAACTTAAAGCATTTTATTATGCATTTCCACATCTTTTCAAAACCCGCTTAACTCATTACTGGCTCTGGGTGACATTTTAACTTAGCATGTTCAGACGCTATTATAATATTTTCTGTCTACATTGCAAACACTATTCATTAAATTATTTCTGACCAGTGCACTGCTACACACTAGCCTGCAGGTGTCATTGTATGTTCTGGTTATTTACTCTGTTCAATTGAAAATGACATCATTGTTTAACCCAGGGTTTTATCAGTTTAAGGATTATTTTACAGTGACGGACTACTACAACCTTAACGGCATAAGATTTAGTGTCTTAAAACGTGGTGCTTATATATTTATTTTTTTGTTTAATGCTACACAAAATGCAATATTTTATAAATTATGTGTACAATATACGATAATGAGAAATCAAACTATCTACAGAAGCAGCTGGGGGCGACACAGAGTAAATTCCAGCAGAGAATCCAGGAGAGAGAGAAGGAGCTGCAGGATCTGAGACAGGCTGTGCAGTCACTCAAGGTGGGTACTGACCAGAGGAGAAGACGAGAGCTGGCTGCTGGAAGAGCCATTTCAGGGCTCAGTCAGGGCTGTGGATCCCACTGAGCCACACTGTGGGGAACAGGCTGTCTGGGGTCCCAGTAAGAGCTGAGTGAAAGGCCTAGTTAAAATGTACAGCCATCCTCTCTCTGTCTCCTAACAGCGCTCTGCACAGGCAGCAGTGGAGGACAGTGAGAGGATCTTTACTGAGCTGATCCGCTCCATTGGGAGAAGGTGCTCTGAGGTGAAAGAGCTGATCAGAGATCAGGAGAAGGCTGAAGTGAGTTGGGCTGAAGGACTCCTGGAGCGACTGGAGCAGGAGATTGCTGAGCTGAGGTGGAGAGATGCTGAGCTGGATCAACTTTCACACACAGAGGATCATCCATTTCCTCCAGGTAACATCACTGGCTCTCTGACAGTCTGCACTATGTACATTGTACACACATGGTGAGGTGTGTTCCTCATTTACAAAGATCTGCTCCTGGCATCTGCACAGGAATCTTTACTGAGACTGTTCTGTCTGTCTGCAGAGCTATCAGTTTCTCCGTTCCCTTCCTGGACCTAGAGACTTACCCAGCATCACGTTCAGTCCACACGTCTCTTTTGAGGCTGGGAGGGAATCTGTCTCTGAGCTGAAAGAGCGACTGGAGGACGTCTGCAAGGGGGAACTGCTCAAAATTTCTGAATCAGGTTGTTAAAAATGTTAACGGGCAAAATCTTTCTTTGACCGTCTTTATCCACGCTAAGCCACTGGGGAGATTAAATGGAATGCATGTACAGTCATTCTCTGTTAAACTCTGAATAATACTTGAAACCCCCCTCAGTATAAACAGAATCCCTCATTCCCATAACTTTATTTTTGTCCTTTTCTCTCTCTCTCTGTCCCTGCAGTGAAAGAAGTAGAGCCCAGGACCAGAGAGGATTTCTTACAGTGTGAGTGCTCACTCTGAAACTCTCAGCTGAGACACGCACACACACACACACACACACACACACACACACACACACACACACACACACACACACACCCAGAACTGCCTGGTTGTCATATGAGTTGTAGGAGGGTGTAACCAGATAGATTTGACTCAGTTTTAGTTCAGAAATGTTGGCCTATTATAACTCCGCTAAAATCACACTATACAGAATGTATGGAGAAAATAATAGGCTGACCTTAGATTGACCTGTTCTCATGAAATCATAACCATGTCCTCCATCAGATTCCTGTCGGCTCACACTGGACCCCAACACCGTGTATAAACAGCTCCTTCTGTCTGAGGGGAACAGAGAGGTGACCCGTGTGGAAGAGATCCAGCCATACCCTGATCATCCAGAGAGATTTGATGCCATTGCCCAAGTGCTGTGCAGAGAGGGTCTGTCTGGACGCTGTTACTGGGAGACTGAGTGGAGAGGTGGTGGTGGTGGTGATCATAATGGGGTTTCTATAGCAGTGTCATATAAAGACATCAGCAGGAAAGGGCGGGGTTATGACGCTGCTCTGGGAGGTAATGACAAGTCCTGGAGTTTGTTCTGCTCTCCCCTTTATCACAATTTCGGGCACAATAAAAACAACATTTCATTCGACGCTCCCTTCTCCTACAGAGTAGGAGTGTACCTGGATCACGGGGCAGGAACTCTGTCCTTCTACAACATCTCTAATAGAATGACCCTCCTGCGCAGATTCGAGACCATGTTCACTCAGCCCCTCTATCCTGGGTTTGACATTAGTTTTGAATCTTCTCTGAAACTGTGTGATCTGTGATGAGAGAGAGAGAGAGAGAGGATCAGCTGTAATCAGAGTGAGAGAAAAACACTGCAGTGAGACAGAGATGAGAAGTTAATAAGACATGGAAGTTGTATTTATAGTACTGAATGTTTAGCATGTAAACAACAGGAGAGCCTCGCAAAAGGGAATATATAAACTCCCTGATCACTTTATTAGGAACTTTTTTACTTTATTACACCTACTTATTCATGTGATCATCTAATCAGCCAATTGTGAGGGAGCAGGGCTTTGCATGCATTCATGTAGATACGGTTCAGGAGGTTCAGTTAATGTTCACATTAACCATCCGAATGGGGAAAAACGTGACCGTGGAATGACACGCACACTAGTCTGTAGAGTTTACAGAGCCAAAAAACAAGTGAGCACAGTTCTGTAGACAGAAACTTTTTAATGAGAGACGTCAGAGGAGAATGCTCAGACTGGTCAAAGCTAATTTAATTAAATTTCTTAAACTTCTTATTTTAACCTCTTCCCCAGGTTACTAAAATTGTGGGTGTGAAATAGTTCATGGTGCATCTACATGTTTTCGTTAAACTGTTGTAATGAGATTATTGTGCAGAGAAAGGAGGAGAGAGTCCCTCCAGATCTTTTTCTAGAAGGATTCTGTCTCCCAATTAACCGTTCCTGTGCTGCTCCTCCACACCTGAAATTTCTTCTTCTTTTGATTTTTTTTTTTTTTACCCACAGCTGTTTCCGTTGACTCTTATCCCACCGAGTATTTCTCCTGTGAGTTCAAACTCAGTCTTTCCCAGTTGTCCTATTTCCTGATAAGTGTCTGTGTGAATTACGACCTGGAGAAGAAGCTAAAAATAATTTATCAGAAACCGAGGAGAGACCAATCAGGAATAATACTCAATCAAGAATAGGATTCTGTGCTTACATTTCTGCTTCTTCCACACAGGATTCTATGAATGCTTTGTGACGATCACTCTTTTGGGAGAAAGTCGTTCTGTAGTTTATGCTCATGTGTCCTTTGTACCAATGTGAGGAAGTGTAAACTGAATTAAAATTCCAAAAGATTGTTATACATGTATCATATACTGTATACTTTGTTGTTTGTTAGTTTGTGTTACTTTAATAGAATAAAAACAGACTACATTCCTCTCTGCCCTGGGTTTTTGGTGTGGTAAGAATATTCTCCTTCCCTCCTGCTTAAATTTGGTGGACAGCTAAGAGTGGAGAGAGAGAACAGTTTAAGGTTTGAAAGGGTTGGATGGAGAGAACTGAAAGAAAAGCAGGGCTTTGGGCTCTCTGGGTTTCCTGTCAGTTATAATACTGCAGTGGTGTGGCCCACGTACAGGAAGTGCCTCACCACCATAGATCTGTGCAGCTAATGAGATATTAATCTGTGTAAATGTGTTTGTGCTGTACCCCAACATGGCCGCCATCTTCCTTCTCACACAGCAGACTGTACAGGACTGTTAGTAGGTTGATAAGCACTCCATGCCTGTGTATCGCGCTGCCATCTTGTGTTCTTTTCATTACATTACATTACATTAATGGTATTTGGCAGACGCTCTTATCCAGAGCGACGTACAACAAAGTGCAAAGTGCATACCTACAACCAGGGATAAGTGTGCTGAAAGACCTTAGAGGGAAGTACAATTTTAACTGCTACCTGCACAACAAAGATAAAGAGGTAAGCAAAGATAAAGAGGTAAGCTGGGGCAGACCCCTAAACTGCTTGGAAGGCTAGCACCAAAGTTTTGAATTTGATGCGAGTCATGACAGGCAGTCAGTGGAGGGGGTGACATACGAGTGTTTGGGAAGGTTGAAGACCAGACGAGCTGATGCATTCTAGATAAGTTGGAGGGGTCTGATGGCGGACTCTGGGAGGCCAGCCAAGAGGGAGTTGCAGTAGTCCAGGTGGGACAAAAACATTGCTTGGACCAGGAGCTGAGTCGAGTAGGGGGTGAGAAAGGGGCGGATGTTGTATAGGAAGAACATGCACGACCCGGTCACCACCGCAACGTTCTCGGAGAGGGACAGTCTGCTGTCCATCACCACGATGAGGTTCCTTGCAGTTGTGGGGGGGAGGAGAAGTCTCCAGCCAAGAATGGGTTTTGACAGTTCAGTCCTCATCCGCACCCAAGGATTTTGTTTTGCGTGGTCTTTCTTTTGTTTCTTTTTTTCCCAATCATAATTAACTTAATTAACTTCCCGCGAAAATACGAGGAGAGCACGCCGCAGGAGAAGGCAGGAATGAGGGGGCAGTCTTCCAGCAGAGGTGGGTCACCTGTGGAAATACAGCACACACCTGAGCTTGGTCACCTGTGGAAATACAGCACACACCTGAGCTTGGGAGGGATTCTTAACGCTGTCCAACACACCCTCCAGTATTGTCCAGCGGCACCCAGTGTCGTGAGTAAAAAGGCCCCGCCTTCCACTCTGATTTATTGGACTGTGATTGGAGCCAAAGATGGCTCCTCCTCTTCCACTCTGATTTATTGGACTGTGATTGGAGCCAAAGATGGCTTCGCCTCTTCCTCTCTGTGGGACCTCCCAAAAAAAATATGATGTACACAGGAAACCCGGGAATTACAATAATAAGTATTCGGCCCCTTCCTGATTTCCTCTATAATTGCATATTTGTCCCCGTCGAGGAATTTGGGAAATTATTTGAACTGGGAGGGTGGGGGCGGGGCTACTGTCCCCGTGGTTAAAAAAACACAAGAGCAAGACCACTTCTGAACGGCTGAAAATAAACAAAATTTTAGTTTTGGAGGGGCCTAGTCAAAGTCCTGACGTGAACCCTGCAGTGGGAAATGACCCAGGAATCAGGACGGAAGGAAGTCCCGTAAAGGGTCCAAATTAATTTATTCTCATGCAATACCAGCATCTCAGGGCCCCAGAGCCTCTGCCCGCAGAATCCTGTCTGTTGGACTGTGGGTTTCTCTCTCTCAGCCAATGAATGAGGCGCTTAATCAATGGTCAGTACAAGGTTTGTGTAATTGTGAGGATCAGCAGTCTGTGTTTGGACTTCAAATGTCCTAATCCACTCGAGTCTCAAACACTGCTCAATCAGTCATGCCTGTCACTCGCATTGCCCGATAATTGTCCCCCTCCCCCACTTTTATATTCTTAATTTTGCTCACAGTGGAACTCCTGCATCTGGGGGTGGTTGATTTTGGTCACAGTGGCACTCCTGCATCTGGGGGTGGTTGTCTCATGTTGTAGTTCCCCTTTGGCCTTGATGGATCATTGGCTCTTTGTGGTCAGGGCTCCTCTTCTGCCACTGATGCCCTCTGGTCTGCTGTGTCACATCAACACAATAGACACTGTGGCGGGACCTGGAAGGAGCAGTTCATGCTGAAAAACCTGCCGACTGTCTGAATGAAAGCAGCTCTGCAATAAAGAGGGGGCTGAAGTTCCTCCACACTCTGCAACATCAAATCACACAAGTGTTTGATTGCAGCTATTGTTGCAAGAAATGGTGAAATCAGATATTAAGTTTAAGGAGAGAATAACTTTTTTCACGAGTGATAATGGTGTTTGATCTCTTTTTCATTAAATAAACAAAATAATAATTTCGAAAATGTGTTTCATGTTTATTCAGGTTCCCTTTGTCTTATATTATGTTTTATCAAAAGATCTGAAACGATTCCGTGTGACAAACATGCAATAATAGAGGAAATCAGGGTAAAGAAAAGGGCTCTTTTCTTTACCCTGCCGATTGGATTTATTTATTATTGGTTTATTTCGGAGAACAGCAGCAATACAATGATCGTATCCTGGGTTAAACTGAGTCAATCTAAACCGCAAACCAAAAGTGTCTCTGTGGATGGACTAGTTCTCTGACCACGCACTCCTGGTGGCTATTCAATAATTGACGGCTATTCCCAACGATTGTGATGACTCGTTGCCACTCCTATCAGCCCTATTGCAGGCCGACTCATGATAGTCTGAGCGAAGCTACGCAGGAGCCGGAATGATTGATTTAGCAGCGTTTGAGACTTGAGTGGATTAACACACAAACCTACAATCTTACACCCGGAAGGGAGCAATACTTTCCCCCGGCACTGTATCAGTATTAGCACTTAGAGCAGTGGCGTCTCGTGAGCTCAGAATTGGTGGGGCGCAAAACTTATCTTTAAATCAATCATTGATTTGATTTCATACTGTTTTCTTTAACTTTCCTTGATTAACAAATGTGTCGACGATCTGGCTAATCAATCTAGAATTAGCACGCGGCTTTATCACACCGTGTTGAATGATGAATACAATTTCCAAAAATCAGTTATAATCACTCAGCAGTGGCAGACTTCCCCTGATTTTCCTTGAGTAGGCTATCCATACAACGATTAATTCACAAAATACTCATTGCCGTCAGATTAGGTATTATCATTTAGTAGCCTATGTCTTACGCATTTGATTATATTTGCATTATGAAATCGTGCACATTTTATCAACATTATTTGCGGACACATGTAGACTGCAGTCCGCACTCACTCTCGGATAATAGACTGGGGTGGAAATGATCTACAAAGCGTAGATTGTAAACTGGTACTGCTGGTCATTCTGAAAGCGAACGCGGTAGATAACAGAGTGATGCATCTTTTTTAATAAGTGTTGGCGAGGCTACTAAGCGGTTAATTGATTAGCCCCGTCATTGAAACGTTTGTTAATCAAGATAATTTGAATGAAAACCGGATGGAGTAGTTTAAAGGATTAGTTTAAAGGAAGGTTTTGCGCCCCGCCATTTCTGAGCTCACGAGACGCAACTGATTTTGAGGAGAGATTGGTTCTTGTCATGCTGATGGAAACTTCAGTAATGCTCCTGTGCAGAGAACAGAAGTTGTCATGATGAGAATGTTAGTAGCATATTAAGAGAGTAAATTCAGTGTTTCAAATTGGATGATTGGATTTGTGAAATAGACCTTTTAAGCATTCTCAGCCCAATGCAATAGTTAAACGTATCTGGAAGATGTGCGACAAAGCCAGCCTTTTTTTAGACTAAGCATCTCATTCATATGTACAAAGGCAAAGCTAATAAATAGGAAAACTGCTTGCAAAAACGCTCCATGGCTAAATTCAGTCTGATTTCTTGGTAGTCAAGTAACTCGCCAATTTGGACTTTTTGCTCCGTGTGAAGAAATTCCAATATATCCCCTTCATTTTGATGATGTCGCAAGTACCTTTTAAACAAACTGAGATGCCAATCAATCTCTGGGTGTGCCTAGGACAGTCAGTAGAAAGCCTGTCGCTTTGCCAGTGGTTTTAGGTCCCTTTCTCTGTTCCTGAGGCGCCGAGAGCTTGTCTTTCGCATCTTGATATTGTAAGTAATTGTGTGCTGTTTTTCCACTGCTCAATCATTACGTGTGCATTCGTTCTTTTTTTTATATTAATGTAATACATATTTCTAGATCATTTCTATTTGTTATTATAATAATACATTATCCCAGATAAGACTGTTTAAAATATTTTCGCTTGTCCAGCTGTGCAATTATGGCATACCGTTGAGAGAATGCTGAGCAAAGTTAAAACACTTTACCTTTTATTGGCGAATTAGACGGCTACGGGCAAAGGTTTATTAACTTTCATTAACTGAACACTAGTGGCTTAAACTGTCTTCGATCAAAGTAGCTGACTGGATAAATTATTCTGGTTTATTGGACAAGTGATACTGCCAACAACACGGCATTGCTTTTCAGGGACAAGCTAATGCTTTCTGTAGAACTATCAGTGGCGTCAGTTCTTTTACCAATGGCGATATTATAATATATATTAATTATAATACACTATTTGTTCAGCCACTTTCAGACAAAAGTTTGCCTGCATCTACTGCAGCTGAAGTGGCTTCGTAGCTCAGTATGTGCGGAGTGAACTGCAGGTTGAACGGAAGCTGTTCCTTCACAACACATTTCAGAGGAAATCGTGATTGTCTGAGCGCTCGTTAAAATTGTTTTATTATTAAAATGACCAAAATGTCCACACATACAACATGGACCCTGGCCTAGTTTTTTACATGGATGTATACAACATTGTAGGCTGGCTCTCATCGTGAAATGGTTTGGATTCCTGTACAGTTTGTAACCGATATCAGGTTAGAATCAGTTTTGAGACTGTCAGTCTCTTAGCTGTCAGGCAGCATTACTTTGTCCTGCTTTTGCTTCCCTCCTGCTTAAATTTGGTGGACAGCTACGGGGGGGAAGAGAGAACCGTTGCTTACTCGCTCATTCAGAGAAACTACACTACATTCTGAACTAAAACTAATCTCTTATCGGTTTTCACAGTAAAATGGCTGAAGGTGGAGGTTTACTGGACCAGTTGAGCTGTTCGATCTGTCTGGATCTACTGAAGGATCCGGTGACTATTCCCTGTGGACACAGTTACTGTATGGGCTGTATTAATGGCTACTGGGATCAGGATGATCATACTGGTGTCTACAGCTGTCCCCAGTGCAGAGAGACCTTCACCCCAAGGCCTGTTTTAAGAAAAAACACCATGCTGGCTGAAGTGGTGGAGAAACTGAAGAAGACAGGACTCCAAGCTGCTCCTCCTGCTCACTGTTACACTGGACCTGGAGACGTGGCGTGTGATGTCTGTACTGGGAGAAAGCGCAAAGCCGTCAGGTCCTGTCTGGTGTGTCTGGCCTCTTACTGCGAAACTCATCTCAAACTTCACAATGAGCTTAACCCAGGAAACACACACAATGTCATCAATGCTACTGGATGCCTGCAGGACAATATTTGCCGTCAGCATAAAAAACTGTTGGAGATTTACCGTCGTACCGATCAGCAGTGTATCTGTTATCTGTGTACAATGGATGAACACAGAGGCCATGATACAGTCTCAGCTGCAGCAGAAAGGACTGAGAAACGGGTAAGGACTGGAGCTCTTCCCTGGCAGCTCTGACACTGGTAATAATACAGGAGAGGAATAGTTTCAAATTAAAGTTGAAAAGTTACTGATTGAAAACACACTCCAAAAAATGTCATGCCATGTTTTCGGAAACAAAAACACATAGAATATGGCATATGTATGTATGTTGTTGAAATGTCTTTTACACGTCACACCTTCCGGATGTGCTGGAGCCTGTAGGGAGGCTGAATATTGAGCTACATCTGATTCTCCCACACAGACGGATAGAGGATCGGTCCCTCATGGCACTTTCACTGCTCTGCTCCCTTCTCTGTCTGTTACCCTCTCTGCTTTCTGCCTGCACTTTCACAAATAAAGTCACAGTGGAGGTATATTCTTGTTCTTCAAGGATGACATTTCCCAAATATACCCTGAGAGGACAGTAATGTTCTCTGGGTACAAATTAGTATGTTTTCCAACCAAAAAAGGGACAAATAATGAATTATATATCACTGGCGAGGGGTAAAATTGCATGTACAACCTGTATAGAGTAGCGCCCCAGTGACAAGGATTTGTACCTTTTTAGGCCGTTTTCATACCTTTATTTCTGTGTGTTCTGAGTGTATATAAATAATGCAAGAGAAACAATATCTTCCTGTATTTAAAAGCATGTAGAAACTTAAAGCATTTTATTATGCATTTGAACATCTTTTCAAAACCTGCTTAACTCATTACCTGCCCTGGGTGGCATTTTAACTTAGAAAATATTACAATAGCCTCTGAACATGCTGTCTATATTGCAAACACTATTCATCAAATTATTTCTGACCAGTACACTGCTACACACGAGCCTACAGGTGTCATTGTATTTCCTGGTTATTTACTCTGTGTTCAATTGAAAATTACATCATTGTTTAACCCAGGGTTTTATCAGTTGAAGGATTATTGTGACAGACTACTACAACCTTAACGGCATACAATTTAGTGTCTTAAAACGTGGTGCTTATTACTGTTATTATTTTTATTTTTTTTAATGCTACACGAGATGCAATATTTTAAAAATGTGATGTGTACAATGTATGATAATATGATGAATCAAACTATCCACAGAAGCAGCTGGGGGTGACACAGAGTAAATTCCAGCAGAGAATCCAGGAGAGAGAGAAGGAGCTGCAGGATCTGAGACAGGCTGTGCAGTCACTCAAGGTGGGTACTGACCAGAGGAGGCTGGTGACTTCCAGAATTGAGGAGGCCATTTTTTTCCGCTTGCTCACTTCACTCGCGATGGAATGTTCCCTGTTCTCTTATCTGTCTTTGTGCTGGCCAAAGGCATACTATTTGGAGTGTAAGCTACAGTCAGAAAGTTCTGGCTGATGAAATTCATTGTGCAGAGCTTAGCCTTGCGCCTTCCTGAAGAAATGACATTGCTGTAAGTCTATGAGCCTGCCTGATAATTAAGCTGAGAAATGACATTTGGATGTAATATAAATGCCAAGTGAACATGTGTAAAAGGCAGGAATTTTAATTATGTAGTTAAAAACAATTTTGTTTAGCTTACATTTTTCATTCTTCTACAGCTTCAACATGTAATCACCAATTTAATCAAGTTTAGCATATAAAAAAGATAAGATAACACTTTCTTTATCATATGTAGTTTTATTCAATATATTTAATATAAAATATGTAAAAATATGGTTCCAGTTGGCTTTATCTAACGTTAACGTTATCCACTAGAGGGCAGCACTCTATTCGTATTTAGAGTGAATTTCCTCACAGAGCAACAATTCAGTAATTTGATATGGAAGATTATTAAATTGACTTGTAATAAAACGAAATGGACTACATTAAAAATAAAACTGTTCAATAAATCCCAAATGGTGTCTAACATGACCTATTGAATGTCATTCTCACTCCCTAGTATCTGGAATCTGCATATCTCCAGCCCAAGATCTCAAATTGCGCCAGAATCTCGCCGACTTCCGAGGTCGTTTTAAGCAAATTTCCTGAAAGGCACAAGTTGATAGGACACTCGTAGCCACTATGGCGAGTGTTTGTTTGACTGAAGTGACTGGCGAATTCTCAAAATGGCTTCTGTGTTGAATAGGAAAGGAAAGGATAGTTGATTCCAAATGAACCAGTAGCATGTGATTGGACGAACAAAATGTCAATCTTTCAGCCCTGGACACAATGCATGGTGAGGCCAGGCCTCCGTTGCCCACCCATTTTCAGTGATCTGGCCAATCGCATATTGGCATGAAAAAAAATGCATTACATTGACTTCTATGAGAAGCTAATTTCCTAGGGGAGGCCTGGCCTCCCTTAATACAAACTGATAGGGAAATCTGGCCTGTTGCTTTACAATTGCAATATTGGGTTTTAGCCATGGGAAAATTTAGATTTATGAACAAAACTAAAATAATATGAAAATAAAAAATATGTTATTTGTTAAAATAAATAAATAAAATAAATATATTTATTGTTTTTTTTAAGTCTCTCTCTTCTCTCAAATTATTGGGGAGGCCAGGCCTCCTCCACCTCTATGGAGGAGTCTCCACTGGTACTGACCAGAGGAGAAGACAACAGCTGGCTGCTGGAAGAGCCATTTCAGGGCTCAGTCAGGGCTCTCCTCCAGTCAACCAGTGAGGAGCCCAGTGTTGGGCCACTTTTCAGCCCTGTGGGGCTCAATCCCACTCAGCCACACTGTGGGGAACAGGCTGTCTGGGGTCCCAGTAAGAGCTGAGTGAAAGGCCGAGTTAAAATGTACAGCCCTCCTCTCTCTGTGTCTCCTAACAGCGCTCTGCACAGGCAGCAGTGGAGGACAGTGAGAGAATCTTTACTAAGATGATCCGCTCCATTGAGAGAAGGTGCTCTGAGGTGAAAGAGCTGATCAGAGATCAGGAGAAGGCTGAAGTGAGTCAGGCTGAAGGACTCCTGGAGCAACTGGAGCAGGAGATTGCTGAGCTGAGGAGGAGAGACGCTGAGCTGGAGCAGCTTTCACACACAGAGGATCACATCCATTTCCTCCAGGTAACATCACTGGCTCTCTGACAGTCTGCACATGTACACTGTACATACATGGTGAGGTGTGTTCCAAGATCTGCTCCTGGCATCTGCACAGGAATCTGTACTGAGACTGTTCTCTGTTTGTGTGTGTGTGTCTGTCTGTCTGCAGAGCTGCCAGTCTCTCTGTGTCCCTCCTGGACCTGGAGACTTACCCAGCATCACTATCAGTCCACACGTCTCTTTTGAGGCTGTGAGGAAATGTGTCTCTGAGCTGAAAGAGCGACTGGAGGACGTCTGCAAGGGGGAACTGCTCAAAATTTCAGAATCAGGTTGTGAAAATTGTTATGGGAAAGGAACAAAATACTTTTTTGACAGTGTTTATCCATGCAAAACCAATGGACAGATCAAATAGAATGACTATACAGTTATCGTCTGTTAATCTGTAAGCACTCAATAATATTTTAAACCCACATCAGTATATACAGAATTCCCCATTCCCATTTCTTTTTGTCCTTTTCTCTCTCTCTTTCCCTGCAGTGAAAGAAGTTCATACTGTAGAGCCCAGGACCAGAGAGGATAGTGTGAGTGCTCACTCTGAAACTCTCAGCTGACAGACACACACACACAGACACACAATCTGTCTGAATAAAAAACAATACATTTTAAAAGTACCGTAAAGCAAAACAAAAAAAATAAAAAATAAAATAAAATAAAATAAAATAAAATAAAATCTAATAATAATCGACATCAGCTTAGCCAGCTTCTGAAAGTATTTTCAGTGTGATTTACACACCTACCGGCCCTGTGCCATGTCCAAGAATTGGCTCTGCTGTCATCATTCCCCTTAAGTTCACCCACACCAAGCATGATTTGTAAAGTACTTCTTATCTAAACCCTCCCAAAACCTGCAGGCTCTCTTCCTCATCACATTACATTACATCACATTTGGCAGACGCTCTTATCCAGAGTGACGTACAGTTGATTAGACTAAACAGGAGACAATCCTCCCCTGGTGCAGCGTTAAGGGCCTTGCTGAAGGGCCCAACGGCTGTGTGCATCTTATTGTGGCTACACCGGGATTAGAACCACCAACCTTGTGGGTCCCAGTCATATACCTTAACCACTACGCTACAGGCCGCCCGAGAGTACCAAGGAGCACCAGGGTTCGGGAGATGGGACTGTGGCACATGCCTGGTGCAGAACCCGGCTGAGATACTCCAGTGTGTGGCCTGCATGATTCTGGATCTACCGTGGGCTCAAGAATTATTGGCACCCCTCACCAGCAATGCACAAACAAGGCTTAAAAAAAAAAGAATAATATAACTATAGAGAAAGGCAATACACCAACCTGTGCCAAATACTGTACTTTATTAATGTTTCAATGGAAACAACCAAAATCATAACAATCATTTAATAAAAAATAAATTTCAACAAAATTAGGGTTTCAGAATTATTGGCACCCTTCACCTAGTACTTAGTGCAACCACCTCTGGCAAGGATAACAGCATGGAGTCTCCTCCTGTAATTTTTTACAAGATTAAAGAACACATTTGGAGGGATTTTGGACCATTCCTCTTTGCATATCCTTTCAAGATCCTTCACATTCTTGGGTTTGTGCTTATCAACTGACCTCTTCAACTCAGCCCACAGGTTTTTGATTGGATTGAGGTCTGGTGACTGAGATGGCCATTGCAGAACGTTGATTTTGTTGTCACGGAACCATTTCTGTGTGGATCTTGAGGTGTGTTTTGGGTCATTGTCTTGTTGGAAAGCCCACCTACGACCAAGTCCCAGACTTCTGGCAGAGGGAACCAGATTTTCAGCCCCAAAACATGACTGACCCACCACCATATTTCACTGTGGGAAGAGGTGCTTCTGCTTGTATGCATCTCTGTTCCTACGCCAAACATACCGATGCTGTATCTGACCAAAACAATTCAATTCAATTCAATTTTGGTCTCATCTGATTAGAGAACCTTGTTCCAGTCATAATGTAAATGACGTTTGGCAAACTCCAAGCACTTTCTTCTGTGTCTTGTGGTCAGAAAAGGCTTTCTTCTGGCAACCCTTCCAATGAGGCAGTGGTTATGGAGGTGGCGTCTGATGGTGCTTTTTGAAACCTGGTGACCCCAAGATGCCACCAAGGCCTGCAATTCTTTCACTGTGATCCTTGGGGATTTTGTTGCTTCTCTCACCATTCTCCTCAGTATCCTGGGGGCAAGATACAGTTGCGTCCTCTACCCATGAGATTTTCAACAGTTCCATATCTTTTGAACTTTTTTTATAATTGCTCTGACAGTGCTCAGTGGTATATTCAATCGTTTGAATATACCACTGAATTTTCTTGTAGCCATTACCACGTTTATGAAGGTCTACGACCATCTGCCTCTTTTGAACTGCCAATTCTTTTGTTTTCTTCATGGTGTTGGATGACAAAGGGATAATGCATGTGTGTTACCTCATTTTTATACCCTAGTGAAACAGGAAGTGATGTAATCACTCAATACAGTTCCTTAAGACATAGATAAACTTAAATATGTGGAATTTAATACCTGGTTTAATTTTGGTAGGTGTTATTTACAATGATCTTTAAGGGTGCCAATAATTGTGAAACACTGATTTGGAGGAAATAGATTTTTAATTAAATCAGTAAATGATTTTTGTTGGTTCCATTGAAACATTAATATAGCACAGTATTTATCACATTACATTACATTATTGGCATTTGGCAGACGCTCTTATCCAGAGCGACGTACAGTTGATTAGACTAAGCAGGAGACAATCCTCCCCTGGAGCAATGCAGGGTTGGGGGCCTTGCTCAAGGGCCCAACAGCTGTGCGGATCTTATTGTGGCTACACCGGGATTAGAACCACCGACCTTGCGTGTCCCAGTCATTTACCTTAACCACTACGCTACAGGCCGCCCACATGTTGGTATTTCGAGTTTGTCTATAAATATATTGTTTAGAATTTTTTTGAGTATTGTTTGTTCATTTTCTGTCAGAGGTGCCAATAATTTTTGAGCCCACTGTATGTGTACCTACACTGTACAGTGACTGTGTTTATATGCATTCTGGATTTATGTGTACCTACACTGTACAGTGACTGTGGCGAGTGCACTGATCCCCTCAGGAGGAGGGCAGCCGGGCTTTGCATGTGTAAGACGCCGGAATGGGCCTGGGTGTGCACTGTGTGTGCTGTGCCCAGCACGAGGCCGACAGACCCTGCGGTGCGTGGCCTGTCAGTCCCGATAAGCCCAGAGCCAAAATGGAGCCCACGGGGTAGGGCTGTTACCGCAGGGCTGCTGGGATGTGCTCGCGAGACGACTCACTCTCCTCTCCTCCTCCTCCTTCTCTCTCCCAGTCTCCTCCAGCTCCTCCCCTTCTGCCTCCTCCTCCTCCTCCTCCTGCGCCTCCAGCATCCAGACCTCGGGCAGAGATAAGAGGGTGTTCACGCTGGGAGACAAGGGGGGGTTCACACTGGGAGACAAGGGGGGGTTCACACTGGGAGACAAGGGGGGGGTTCACAATGAGGGGTAAGGGGGGGTTCACTCTGGGGGATAAGGGGGGACTCAAATTGGGGGATAAGGGGGGGTTCACACTGGGGGATAAGGGGGGACTCAAATTGGGGGATAAGGGGGGGTTCACACTGGGGGATAAGGGGGGACTCAAATTGGGGGATAAGGGGAGGTTCACACTGGGGGATAAGGGTGGTTCACACTGGGGGATAAGGGGGGACTCACACTGGGGGATAAGGGGGGACTCAAATTGGGGGATAAGGGGGGATTCACACTGGGGGATAAGGGGGGTTCATACTGGGAGACAAGGGGGGGTTCACAATGAGGGGTAAGGGGGGGTTCACTCTGGGGGATAAGGGGGGACTCAAATTGGGGGATAAGGGGGGATTCACACTGGGGGATAAGGGGGGTTCATACTGGGAGACAAGGGGGGGTTCACAATGAGGGGTAAGGGGGGGTTCACTCTGGGGGATAAGGGGGGACTCAAATTGGGGGATAAGGGGGGGTTCAAATTGGGGGATATGGGGGGGTTCACACTGGGGGATAAGGGGGGATTCACACTGGGGGATAAGGGGGGATTCACACTGGGGGATAAGGGGGGATTCACACTGGGGGATAAGGGGGGACTCACGCTCGGGGATAAGGGGGGATTCACACTGGGGGATAAGGGGGGATTCACACTGGGGGATAAAGGGGGATTCACACTGGGGGATAAGGGGGGGTTCACGCTGGGGGATAAGGGGGGATTCACACTGGGGGATAAGGGGGGATTCACACTGGGGGATAAGGGGGGACTCGAATTGGGGGATAAGGGGGGATTCACACTGGGGGATAAGGGGGGATTCACACTGGGGGATAAGGGGGGACTCACAACGGGGGATAAGGGGGGACTCACACTGGGGGATAAGGGGGGGTTCACGCTGGGGGATAAGGGGGGATTCACACTGGGGGATAAGGGGGGACTCAAATTGGGGGATAAGGGGGGATTCACACTGGGAGATAAAGGGGGATTCACACTGGGGGATAAGGGGGGTTTCACATTTGGGAATAAGGTGGGATTCACACTGGGAGATAAAGGGGGATTCACATTTGGGGATACGGGTGGATTCACAATGGGGGATAAGGGGGGATTCACATTTGGGGATAAGGGGGGATTCACAACGGGGGATAAGGGGGGACTCACACTGGGGGATAAAGGGGGATTCACATTTGGGGATAAGGGGGGATTCACATTGGGGGATAAGGGGGGACTCGAATTGGGGGATAAGGGGGGATTCACACTGGGGGATAAGGGGGGATTCACACTGGGGGATAAGGGGGGACTCACGCTGGGGGATAAGGGGGGATTCACATTTGGGAATAAGGTGGGATTCACACTGGGGGATAAGGGGGGACTCACACTGGGGGATAAGGGGGGATTCACATTTGGGAATAAGGTGGGATTCACACTGGGGGATAAGGGGGGATTCACACTGGGGGATAAGGGGGGATTCACACTGGGGGATAAGGGGGGACTCACACTGGGGGATAAGGGGGGGTTCACACTGGGGGATAAGGGGGGATTCACACTGGGGGATAAGGGGGGATTCACACTGGGGGATAAGGGGGGACTCACACTGGGGGATAAGGGAGGACTCACACTGGGGGATAAGGGGGGATTCACATTTGGGAATAAGGTGGGATTCACACTGGGGGATAAGGGGGGATTCACACTGGGGGATAAGGGAGGATTCACACTGGGGGATAAGGGAGGACTCACACTGGGGGATAAGGGAGGACTCACACTGGGGGATAAGGGGGGATTCACATTTGGGAATAAGGTGGGATTCACACTGGGGGATAAGGGGGGATTCACACTGGGGGATAAGGGGGGATTCACACTGGGGGATAAGGGGGGATTCACACTGGGGGATAAGGGGGGATTCACACTGGGGGATAAGGGGGGATTGACAGTGGGGGATAAGGGAGGATTTACACTGGGGGATACCTTCACCTTCAGCAGTCCCGGTCGCTCCAAGGCGGAGGCCACAGCTGCGTTTTTGTTGGGGAAGCCTGCCGAGCCCACTTACTCCTTTGGAGCCTCCGCCCCTGGTTCAGCTGCAGCCTCCTCGGCCTCTCGTGCAGGTGAGAACTGAGGAGAGGTGTGTGCGTGTGTGTCTGTAACATATATTCAGGGCGTTAACAAAATGAGTGAGCTCCAGGCGATTCTTCAGGCAGGAGTTCAGTCCGCAGAACGAGAGGGCATTAAATGGAAACTGGCAAAGGGGAAATTCCGCACAGACAGTCGGGAGTATTCGTTCACACTGAGAGCGGTCGACAGCTGGCCAGGACGTAGCGGAGGCAGAATCACTGGGGGTTTTCAGAACCGGGCCTGATACGGTGCTAGGTACTACTCTTCTAGGCAGGTGTAGGTGCACTTTAGTGGTAGGATCAGGCAAGCATTGTGGATATTTATATTGAGGATGTCTGACAGTCTCTCCTCTCACTGGTCTGGTAGGTGGAGCCTTCCTGTTTTCGGGGGCCCCTGTCGCAGCCACGTCCACCCCTGCAGGCCCCTCCCTGTTTTTGGATCCCAGTAGGGGCTTCTCTTTCAGTCGGTAAGACCTGCATCCACATTCTTACCCAGTACAGACCCTTTAGACGGTAAGAGCTGCCTCCACATTCTCACACAGTACAGACCCTTCAAACATTAAGACCTGCATCCACATTCCCACAGAGTACAGACCCTTCAGCTGATAACACCTGCATCCACATTCTTACCCAGTACAGACCCTTTAGACAGTAACACCTGCATCCACATTCTCTCTCAGTACAGACCCTTCTCCCTTCACAGTTCAGGCCCGTGGGGCTTTCTGTCAAATCAGCTGAGAAATGTTTTTTACTGTGCTGGCTTCACTAGCCAATTCCTTAATGTAAAAGGTGCTGCCCACTCATAAGTGCTTTTTGCGGTTCCGTGTCTATAAATAGTTTGACCCACTTGCTGGGGCCAAAACCCATAGTGTCCATGTCTTGAATTGGAAATGCAGTTCCTGCCATTGTTTGGGTTTTTCCTGGATGTCCTCAAAATGAACCTCTCTTTCCACCACAGGCCTGCCGGAGCATCCAGCCCAGAGGACAAATCATAAAACAACACAGGCCTCTGCAGTCGGTCTGTGCAAATATGTGTGGAGAGTGCCTGAATCTTTTACACAACGAGTGGTCACTGCGTGGAACAGCTTGCCAGTGTGTGTAGTGGAGGCACAAACTCTGGGGGGGGTTTCAAGACCGGGCTTGATACGGTGTCAGATTCTATTCAGCTTTTAGGCTAACTAAAGCACTAGGTACACTACACTCGCCTTATGTTACGTTGCGTTACGTTACGTTACCATACGTTACGTTACGTTACGTTACGGTACGTTACGTTACGTTATCTTATGTGCGTAAAGAGGTTGGGATGGCACATTGCGCTATGGAGGAATGGCGGGCCCTGAGAAGAGCCCCTAAGACTCACCCTGGGGATTTGATGGACTATGTAGTTACTTTTGAAGTAAATCTAAAGTTTACTTCCCGGGTTTTCAGGGTTTCTCTGCCACTCTTGCACATACCCTTCCCTCCGATCGCCTTTTACATCTCATCATGAAGAAGAAACAAATGTAAATGCCGTATGATTTTTCTGCTACTTTCTGAATCTGCAAACCTGATTTTGTTGTGTGTTCACGCGTGCGTGTGTGTAATGACAGTGTTTCTTGTTGTTTTTCTCTTCAGATTTCATGTAAATCACTTTATTCGAGCTTGCCGAAATCCATTTAAAATGAACTAATGCCAATTAGGAACCATTAAGGATTAAAGGTTTCTTTCATCTGATCCACATTTTTGGGGGCTAAAACCAGTACCTCACAAAGTGTTAAGTATATATTTTTCTAGTGCTGTCAAAGTTAATGCGTTGATGCAAATGATTAAAACTTGATTACTTTTTAAAACTTGAACCGTACTGTCCTCTAGAGTCCTCTTCACACTTGTTCCTGCTTTCGATCTGCACTTTGTTGTACGTCGCTCTGGATAAGCGTGTCTGCCAAATGTTTTGTAATGTAATGTAATGTAAAGAAAAATGCTTTGTAATGATTAATTCAATAAAGATATTTAATGCAAATAGACACATTTATCATTTGACACGATCTCACATAATTCAAATTGTCATGTGAAAGGCCCCATTATGCAGAAAAATAAAACAGTCCCTCCTGAAGGGTTTGTACTGCCACGTAAAAATCTCTGCTTGAACTGAGAGAAAATAAGTGCCTATGGCTAAGGTGGTAAGAGCGGTCATCTGGCAGTCGGAGGGTTGCCGATTCAATCCCCTGCCCGGGCTGTCGAAGTGTCCCTGAGCATGACACAAATGCTCCTGATGAGCTGGTCGGCGCCTTGCATGGCAGCCAATCGCCGTCGGTGTGTGAACGTGTGTATGAATGAGAAGCATCAATTGTACCGCGCTTTGGATAAAGGTGCTATATAATTTCCAACCATTTACCATTCATGTGAGCAAGATCAAGTCCCGCTGAGGCATGGTCTGCCGGTCCGTTCTGGAACTTTCCATTTTACATTCAGCCAAGCTAACATCGAAAAACCAGGTTACAGAAATTCCATGTTGGGTCAAGAAAGTCATTTAACCAGAGGTAGTGTAGAGTGTGTCTTTCGCTACAAGTGGATACACTCGGAGTTCTCCATTTTACTTCAGAGGCAGGAAAAACGGTGACCTGCCCTTTCATTAGGTTATGGGACATATTTTTCCATCTGTTCTTTCTGTGCTCTTATGGAGACATCGGCTAACATTTCAATTGTGTTTATGAATGCACAGGCCAACTAAATAGTTTAACAGTGCATGAAGTTGAGGGCTTGACACATCTGTTTTCGCCTGTGAATGTATTAATAAAGATGTTTTGCTCATATTTTAGAAACGTTTAGCAAACCTTCCCCAAAAATAAAATTAATTACAACAGAATTATTTATTAACGAGAATGGTAAACCTTAGTACTTCTTCATTTTGGGATTAAAGACTAGCCTGCGATTAATTGTTTGGCCACACTACTTTCTTTTTTAATATTCAGACAAAATGGATGACTTGTGGTGTATTCCTGACTCTCGCTGAAAGCATGCAAGCCCAGAGTCTGGAACATGCCTGGGACAGGCCAGCAATCACAGGGCACACACATACTCTAATGAACCAAACCTCCATGTGTAGGGTAGGGGCAGGGTGGAGGGCCAGTAGCGACTGAGGTTCGACCCTTGAAGGCGAACTCACAATAAAGAAAGTGAGATACAACAATAAGACCTTCTCCCGGGACACAGGGAGGAACAGAAACTAACCCGTAGGCGGTAATGGAAAGAACAGAAATTAAGCCCCAAAAAACAGCTGTAGAAAATAAAAACAACCCTCAGAAAACAGGGCGAATACACAAACCAGATATAGTGCTGGGAAGTGAGCACTGAGAAATAGTGAATTCCCCAAATAAAGGTACAACCTAGCAAAAACCGCTAGGCACAAAACAAAAACCCATGAGGCGCAGCTCAGGAAGAAAAACACAAACTAAAATACAATACCGGGGACAACGTCCCTCTACCACCGGCTCACACGAGCCCAAAACAAAAAGGAAGAAATGAAAACCTTTCAGGAAGGCGTCGGTGAACAAACACCACAACCGAGCGCCTTCCTTACCTAATTTTTTGGTAGTCTCAGAGATTTTTGTAAATAACCAACACCGTACCTGACTCTACCAGAACAGAGTCTACCTGGTGTGTTACCGGCTTTGTGCACGTGCAAACATTGAACACAAAAGCACTGAAGGGAGTCAGCACTGGCTTTAAATACTCTTGGGGAAGGCAATTCCCCAGGAGTTAATGAGGGACAGGTGGAACTAATGATCCTCAGCCCTCTGGTGGACCCACCGGGTACTACCTCCCACCATGACACCATGTGTTTAGACTGTGACCTGTTTCTACTGTGGGAGGAAACCAGATTTAGATAATACATGTAATATGTAATAAATGTAATATCAACATAGACCAAAACAAAATTTACACTCAAAGAGTCAAGATTGTGTATATACCTTCCTGTGGTGGGAATTTTAATTTATTCCTGTAAGAAAACACTCAGAGACAGAGACAGTAAATAAAATCCAATCTTTACTATGCGCATAGGGTCCAAGTTACATGCAAAAACAAGGACAGAGTTTTCACTCCTTTATCTGGATATATGTATGCGTGGAGCGCAACAAATGTACGCCCCAAAATGATTAAACATTCCCAATTATCAATATTCAAAGACAATCCACCACTCTTCTCCTTACAACAGTTAGTTTATTCATATCTCCCCCCTTCAAGGTACTGCTTATGCAGATATGTGTCCTCAAAAACGTTCCCAGATGGATACGCAGGGGCCTGCGCACCTGCGCATTCCCTACGCGTGAGAAATGTATCTCATCTTGTTTTAACTCCCGGTGTCTAGGGGGAGGACAATCTCCACGGAAGCCTCCATGGCGAGGACTTATGTTTTTGCTACCGTAGGCTCTCAGGCACCAAGACGAGATAATGCAGAACACACAGTTTTGCCGTAGCCTTGGAGGCCCACAGTACAGAAAGGGAGAGACATCTCAACTCACACAGTTACAGAAAATAATATTCATTAGCACAAAGCAAGTTATGATACTTTAATAAGTGTGGATGCTCTGGATCACTCCAGCATAAGCAACCAATAATAGTATAAGCAATTACTAAAGGATAAGCAATTAATAATATGATAAGCAATTAATAATTAAATAATCACATGAATATATAATTTCAACAACACTTCCTATTAGCTCTGCAGGAGTTAAAAAGCAAACTACAGGCCCTGAAAGCCAGAAAAGCATGTGGACCTGATGGTATCTGCCCAGAGATGTTGAAACATGGCAGCCCTAAACTACATGAGGCCCTCCTGAAACTATTTAATTTAACACTTAATACTGGGTGTTTCCCTGCAATCTGGAACCAAGGCTTGATTACCCCTATATTTAAAAGTGGAGATAAATTTGACCCAAACAATTTTTGAGGCATCTGTGTGAGCAGTCATCTGGGGAAGGTTTTCTGCAGTATAATTAATGCCTGGATACTGGCCTTCCTTAAGGAACACGATGTCTTGAGTAAGAGTCAGATTGGCTTTTTACCAAATTATCGCAACTCTGACCATATTTACACCCTACACACACTCATAAACAAGCACGTCCACCAAACTAATAAAGGAAAAATTTGGCACAGTGGACTATTCTTTAAAATCTTACAAAGTGGTGTAGGGGGTAAAGTCTATGACATCATAAAATCGATGTACACAGAGAATAAATGCAGTATCAGAATTGGAAATAAAAGAACTGAATTCTTCACTCAGGGACGTGGAGTGAGACAGGGCTGCAGTCTGAGTCCAACACTCTTCAACATTTACATTCATGAACTGGCTTTACAGTTGGAACAGTCGGCAGCTCCTGGACTCACTCTACATGATAAAGAAATTAAATTCTTACTCTATGTGATGACCTGGTCCTGCTGTCACCCACAGAACAGGGGCTACAGCAGAGCCTGTCATGCCTAGAGCCATTCTGTCAGACCTGGGCACTGACAGTAAATCTGAGTTATAGTCTTCCAAAAAAAAGGCAGATTGCAGGGAAACAGGTCCCACTTCACCCTAGGAGCCAACACCCTGGGGCACACCACCAGCTACACTTACCTGGGCCTGGTGATTAGGGCTTCAGGGAGCTTCAACATGGCACTAAACGCATTACGGGACTAAGCACGCAAGGCCTACTACGTAATTAAAAGAACAATTTCCAAATTCAATCCCCCTGTAAAAATCAGGCTAAAAATATTTGACTGCATTATTCAACCCACCCTCCTTTATGGGAGTGAAATATGGGGGCCTCTATTACACAATGAAAAAAAACAATGGGATGGAAATGAAATAGAAAAATTGTTGTGTAAAACTAATACGTGTCCACAGAAACGCCCCAAATAATGCGTCCAGGGCCAAATTAGGCCGCTTCCCCCTCCTGCTGCCAATATAAAAAAGAGCTCTCAAATTCTGGGCTCATTTGAATCAGGCTGACCCACAGGCTACCAGCACGAGGCACTGAACAGCAACCAACTCTACCCAGAGAAAGATCCTCTGGGACAAGTAAAAAAAAACTATTCTTACACAATATACAAGAAAATATTACAACCACAACATTTAATAAATTTGACGAGATCAACAAAAATCTGTACATTGACAATTGGCTTGAAGAAACTAAATTGAAGTAAATAAAACAACAATCTTATCGAGATTACTCCCTGTCAGAACACCTCACTAGAGTTAAAAACCCAAAACAAAGGCACACGTTAACAATGTACAGACTCAGTGACCACAGCCTTGCTGTTGAAACTGGTCGCCACAAAAAGACCTGGCTGCCAAAAGAGAACAGAAAACAACAATAGAGGTGGCAACTTAATATGTCACCGCCCTGCTCAGCCTGGCCTCAGTCCAACAGCATACCTGGGCAGAGCCAGGGAGTGCCTCCCTCTCTCTGTCACGCAGTTTCAGAGAAATGAAACTTATCTCTGTCTATTTCAGAGAAACTATTCTGCCTGTGTCAGTGACAGCAGAAACATAGCAGAGGCCAGTATCTAGGTGCGTCTGCTCAGAACCAGGAAATACCTCCTGCGTTACGCAGAATCAGAGAAACTACACTATATTCTGAACTAAATCTAATCTCTTTATCAGTTTTTACAGTAAAATGGCTGAAGGTGGAGGTTTACTGGATCAGGAACAGTTGAGCTGTACAATCTGTCTGGATGTACTGAAGAATCCGGTGACTATTCCCTGTGGACACAGTTACTGTATGGGCTGTATTAAGGGCTGCTGGGATCAGGGTGATCATACTGGTGTCTACAGCTGTCCCCAGTGCAGAGAGACCTTCGCCCCAAAGCCTGTTTTAAGAAAAAGCACCTTGCTGGCTGAAGTGGTGGAAAAACAGAAGACAAGACTCCAAGCTTCTCCTCCTGCTCACTGCACTCTGAGAAAACGCAAAGCCAGTTCCTCTGGTCTGGTGTGCCTGACCTCTTCCTTTGAAACTCACCTCAAACTTAATGCTGAACTCAACCCAGAGAAGAGACACCGGCTCACTGATTCCTCTGGACACCAACAGGAGAATATCGGCTCTCAGAGCAGAGGCCA
Source organism: Conger conger (assembly GCF_963514075.1). Lineage (NCBI taxonomy): Eukaryota > Metazoa > Chordata > Actinopteri > Anguilliformes > Congridae > Conger > Conger conger. The sequence continues at coordinate 75,613,279 of NC_083763.1, read as the reverse complement.
TGATACAGTCTCAGCTGCAGCAGAAAGGGCTGAGAAACAGGTAAGGACTGGAGCTCTTGCCTGGCAGCTCTGATAGTGCTATAATGGGAGAGGAACAGAACAGTGGGAACAGTGGGACTGCTGTCAATTTTAAAAAGTTTACTGAAGTCACAATCCATGCAATGGATTGGCTGAATGCTCAAATCTTATTGGCAGGTAGGAGTGCATTATTTTTCCATAAATGGCAAGCTATGAAGGAGCACTAGAAACAGTTTAATCACGGCTCATCAATTGTTAAGCATGAATTGTACAGCGCTTTGGAGAAAGACGCTATATAAATGCCAACCATTTAGATTTACCATTTACATTATCATAGTTGCAATAATGCTAATGATCTCCCGATCATGTCACATGAGGGGTACTCCCAGCCACCGCCCTTGTCAAGCACAGTCAGCGTGACGTGCATGAATGACTGCAGAGAGTGACTTCTTTATGCCTTTTGTGTCTGCCACATGATTGGCTGATGAAATATTTGCATGAACAAGCTGGTGTACAGGTCTACCAAATAAAGAGCTCACTGAGAATACGGTATGAAGGAAAAACTTTTTTAATGTCAAGAATATGTGACTCAGTGGTCTTCAAAGTCAAATAAATGTCTTTTTTTGGATGGTGGTTGTGTGGAATTACAGTATATATTCCCACAATCAGTGTCGTCTCACTTGAGGGAGGCACAGGGGAAAGACCCCAAAGTGTTTGTCTCGTTTGTTTGTTATGTGGATATATTTCCACAGTGTTTATTATTTTCATTTGTGTTGTCTCTGTAATTCTTTGTAATTGGCTTAATGT